>NW_006240286.1:4424-7464 GCF_000226075.1 Solanum tuberosum
GATATTTTGGCTGAGAAGATAACTGGCTCCATAGCTAAGGTCTTAACGGTCGTCAACGAAAATATTTTGTAAAAATAATGTCAGAATTCCAGATCACCAAAAAGTCCATTGACTATAGCACACGATAGGAGGTTTTCCAGATCCGGGGAACATTTGACCTTCAAAATGGAATGTTTTGGCCCGTGAGGGCTAACTGGCACCGTATCTAAGGTCTTTATGGACGTCCACGAAAAATTTTAGCCAAATTTATATCGGAATTCTAGATCACCAAAAAGCCCATTGATTGTAGCACACGAAAATTGGCAAAATAGGAGGTTTTCCAGATCCGGGGAACATTTGACCTTCAAAATGGAATGTTTTGGCCGTGAGGGCTAACTGGCTCCATACCTAAGGTCTTAACGGTCGTCCATGAAAATTTTTTGTAAAAATAATGTCGGAATTCCAGATTACCAAAAAGTCCATAGACTATAGCATACGAAAATCAACAAAATTGGGAATTTTCCTGCTCTGCATACATTTGACCTTTAAAATGGGACGTTTTAGCCGTGAGGGATAACTTGCTCCATAGCTATGGTCTTAATGGTCATACACGAAATATTTTTGCAAAAATTATGTCGGAATTCCAGCTCACCATAAAGTCCATGGACTATAGCATACTAAAATTGGCAAAATTAGGGGTTTTCCTGCTCTGGGCACATTTAACCTTCAATATGGGACATTTTGGCCGTGAGGGTTAACTGGCTTCACATCTAAGGTCTTAACAGACGTCCATGAAATATTTTGGCAAAAATTATGTCGAAATTCCAGATCACCAAAAAGTCAGTGGACTATAGCACACGGAAATCGACAAAATGGGGGGGTTAACCTGCTCCGAGCCACATTTGACCTTAAAAAAGTGTCATTTTGGCCATGAGAGCTAACTGGCTCACTAGCTAAGGTCTTAACGGATGTCCACGAAAACTTTTTGCAAAAATGATGTCGCAATTCTAGATCTCCAAAAGGTTAATGGACTATAGCACACGATAATCGGTAAAATTGGGGGTTTACCTGATCCGTGGCACATTTGACCTCCAAAATGGGATATTTTGGCCGTGCAGCTAACTGGCTTCATAGCTAAGGTCTCAATGGTCGTCCACAAAAATTTTTGGCAAAAATTATGTCGGAATTCAGATCACCAAAAGGTCCATGGACTATAGCACGCGAAAATTGGCAAAATGGTGGGTTTACCTATTCTGGGGTCGTTTGACCTTGAAAATGGGACATTTTTGCCGTAAGGATTAACTTGCTCCATATCTAAGGTCTTAACGGATGTCCACGAATTATTTTTGCAAAAATATGTCGGAATTCCAGATAACCAAAAAGTTCATGGACTATAGCACACGAAAATTGGTAAAATGGGGGTTTACCTGCTCTGGAACACATTTGACCATCAAAATGAGACGATTTGGCCGTGAGGGCTAAATGTCTCCATAGCTAAAGTCCTAATGTCCACGAAAACTTTTTGGAAAAATGAGGTCAGAATTCTACATCACCGAAAAGTCCATGGACTAATGCACACGATAATCGACAAAATGGGGGTTTACCTGATCTGGGGTACATTTGACCTCCAAAATGGTATGTTTTGGCCTTGATGGCTAACTGGCTCCATAGCTAAGGTCTGAACGGTCGTCCACGAAAAATCCATGAAATTTTTGTCAAAAATTATGTCGGATCTTCATATCACCAAAAAGTCTATGGACTATAGAACACGAAAATCGGCAAAATTGGGGTTTTCCAGCTCTGGGACATTTGACCTTTAAAATGGGACGTTTTGGCCGTGAGAGAAAACTGGCTCCATAACTAAGGTATTAACGGACGTCCACGACACGAAAATTTTGGCAAGAATGAGGTCCGAATTATAGATCACCAAAAAGTCCATGGACTATAGAACACGATAATCGGCAAAATTGGGGTTTTCCTGCTGTAGGGCACATTTGGCCTTCAAAGTGGGACGTTTTGGCCGTGAGGGCTAACTGGCTCCATCGGTAAGGTCTTAACGGTCGTCCACAAAAATGTTGGCAAAAATTATGTCGGAATTCCAGATCACCAAAAAGTCCATGGACTATAGCACACGAAAATTGGCAAAATTGGTGGTTTCCTGCTCTAGGGCACATTTGTCCTACAAACTGGGATGTTTTATCGTGCAGGATAAAAGGCTCCACAGCTAAGGTCTTAACGGTCGTCCACAAAAATGTTGGCAAAAATTATGTCAAAATTCCAGACCACCAAAAATACCATGGATAGCATACGAAAATCGGCAAAATGGTGGGTTTAATTTAGCCGGGGCACATTTGTCCTACAAACTGGGATGTTTTTATCGTGCAGGATAAAAGGCTCCACAGCTAAGGTCTTAACGGTCGTCCACGAAAATTCTTGCAAAAATTATGTCGGAATTCCAGATCACCAAAAAGTCCATGGACTATAGCACACGAAAATTGGCAAAATTGGTGGTTTTCCTGCTCTAGGGCACATTTGTCCTTTAAAATTGGACGTTTTGGGCGTGAGGGCTAACTGGCTCCATAGATAAGGTCTTAACAGACGTCCACGAATAATTTTGGCAAATATTATGTCAGAATTCAAAATCACCAAAAAGTCCATGGACTATAGCACACGAAAATCGACAAAATTGGGAGTTTTCCTGCTCTGGGGCACATTTGATTTTTAAAATAGGAAGTTTTGGCCGTAAGGGATAACTGGCTTCATAACTAAGGTTCTAACGGACGTCCACGAAAATTTTTGGCAAAAATGATGTCGAAATTCAAGTTAAACAAAAAGTCCACAAACTATAGCACACGAAAATCGGCAAAATTGGGGGTTTTCCTGCTCTGGAGAATATTTGACCTTTAAAATGGGATGTTTTAGCCGTGAAGTTAACTGGCTCCATAACTAAGGTCTTAACGGACGTCCACAAAAAAATTTGGCAAAAATTAGGTCAGAATTCCAAATCAGCAAAAAATATGGTGAACTATAGCACATGAAAATTGGTAAAATTAGGGGTTTT
>NW_006240286.1:7579-9734 GCF_000226075.1 Solanum tuberosum
GGCTAACTGGCTAAATAACTAAGGTCTTAACGGACGTCCATAAAAACTTTTTGCACAGATGAGGTCAGTATTCTAGATCACCAAAAATTCCATGGTCTATATCTGATCCGGTGCAGATATGACCTTAAAAATGGGATGTTTTGGCCATGAGGGCTGACGGGCTCCATAGCTAACGTCTAAAAGGTCGTCCACGAAAAATTTTGGCAAAATTTATGTCGGACTTTCGTCTCACCAAAAAGTCCATGGTCTATAGCGCACGAAAATGGGCAAAATTGAGGGTTATCCTGCTTTGGGGCACATTTGACCTTTAAAATGGGACGTTTTGGCCGTGAGGGTTAGTTGGTTCCATAGATAAGGTTTTAACGGACGTCCACAAAAAATTTGGAAAAAATTATGTCGAAATCCAGATCACCCAAAAGTCCATGACTATAGCACATGAGAATCGGCAAAATCGAGGGTTTAGCTGATACGGGGCACATTTGACCTTCAAAATGGGATGTATTGGCCGTGAAGCTAACTGGCTTCATAGTTAAGGTCTTAACGGTCGGCCACGAAAATTTTTTAACAAAAATTATTTCGGATATTTTAGTTCACCAAAAAGTCCATGGACTATACCACACGAAAAATCGGCAAAATTGAGGTTTTCCTACTCTGGGTCACATTTGACCTTTTAAATGGGACTTTTGGCCGTGAGGGCTAACTTGCTCCATAGCTAAGGTCTTAACGGACGTCCAACGTAAAAATTTTGGACAAAAATTATGTCGGAATTCCAGATCATACTAAAAGTCCATGGATTATAGCACACGAAAATTGGCAAAATGGATGATTTACCAGATCCGGGAAACATTTGACCTTCAAAATGGGATGTTTTGGTCGTGAGGGCTAATTGGCTCCATAGCTAAGGTCTTAACGGTCGTCCACGAAAATTTTTTAACAAAAATTATTTCGGATATTTAGTTCACCAAAAAGTCCATGGACTATACCACACGAAAAATCGGCAAAATTGAGGTTTTCCTACTCTGGGTCACATTTGACCTTTTAAATGGGACGTTTTGGCCGTGAGGGCTAATTGGCTCCCTAGCTAAGGTATTAACGAACGTCCATGAAATATTTTGGCAAAAATTATGTCGGAATTCGAGATCACCAAAAAGTCCATGGACTATAGCACACGAAAATTGGCAAAATGAGGGGGTTTACCTGCTCTAGTGCACATTTGACCTTCATAATGGGATGTTTTGGCCGTGAGGGTTAACTGACTCCATAACTAAGGTCTTAATGGTCGTCTACAAAAAAATTTGGCAAAGATTATGTCGAAATCCAGATCACCAAAAAGTCCACCAAAAAGTCCATGGACTATAGCACACGATAATCGGCAAAATGGGGGGTTTTCCTGATCCGTGGGAGATTTGAAATTCAAAATGGAATGTTTTCGTCGTTAGGGCTAACTGGCTCCATAGCTAAAGTTTGAATGGTCGTCCACGAAAATTTTTGGCAAAAATTATGTCAGAATCCAGATCCCCAAAAAGTTCATGGACTATAGCATACGAAAATCGACAAAATTGGGGATTTTTTTGCTCTGGGTACATTTGACCTTTAAAATGGGATGTTTTAGCCGTGAGGGCTAACTTGCTCCATATCTAAGGTCTTAATGGTCATCCACGAAATATTTTGGCCAAAATTATGTCAGAATTTCTAAATCACCGAAAGGTCCATTGACTATTGCACACGAAAATTGGCAAAATTGGGGGTTTACCTGCCCTATTTATAGAAAACAACTCCTAAATAAAAAAGGAAACAAATTAAGGAAAGTTTTGTTCAGGTACGCGTCTTCGATCCACGAGACTGACTTACGGACCGTCGATGGTTCTACGGTCCGTAAGTCCCTTCCGTCACTCGGGACTTAGAAAATATTTCAGCATACAACAATCAGCTTCTCTGAAGCAAACGACAGATCACCAGCGCGGACCGTAAATCGACCTACGGTCCGTCAATCCCTTTCGTAGCTCCATACTTAGCATCTTCAAAAATCAGGTACTGGAACCCTCGCAGTCTCACTCTACGGATCAACAGTACGGTCCGTAGATCAATATACGGACCGTCAATGGTCACCGTGGTTCCACACTTGGTCAGATTTCCCTGATTTGTCCTCAACACA
>NW_006240286.1:10024-10177 GCF_000226075.1 Solanum tuberosum
CCAGACACCTTCTCACTGTCACCCATATACCAACTTTCCAACAATAGAACTAGTGCCCTTACTTCAAACGAAATCCTCTTTTAGCAAAAAATTTGATTTCATTCATGGTACAAGGATTTATTCAACACTCACGCTCAGAAGTAATTTCAAATG
>NW_006240287.1:0-10164 GCF_000226075.1 Solanum tuberosum
TTCATCGTCATTCTACATGCATCTAATTTTTTTAGTAACAAAAGGGGGGGAGGGGTAAACATTGAACAAACCACAATTTTTTTTTTAAAAAACTAATACAATGACGGTTGTGTATAGTCTACTATAGCCTATACCGACATACAAGATGAACAAAAATCTTCAATAATAAAACTGCATATATGAAAATGATAGAAAAATATATAATTGGCTCCTTTTAATTTATATTTTTTTTAATTTTAGTTTTTGATGAATATATGATTGTATTGATGATTTCTTATGTTAAAAATATTATTGTGGAATGTCACACATAAATACTGTTGTGTTGCTCTTTATATCAAGTATATTGATTTCATTTAATCCCATTAACATTTTGGTTTTTAAACTCAGTAATCATTTTAATTTATTACAAATGTTAAATGTGTGTAAGTTGTTACTCGTAATAACATGCTTGAACGTACATATTCAATGATAAAAAATGAATTGAATAAGTGTATATATATATTATTTTTCTTCTTATGAACACATATTAGTTGTCTCACTTAATATTAGTATGAATTGTAACATATATACTTTTTGAATAATTTAAAACTTCTTGCTAATGTTATATTCTTTTTAACTAGTCAATTTTGTGCAACACATTTATTTTGTGTTCACATTATTTTTTGAAAAATGATTATTTTGTTTCCACATTATTCTTAAAATAATCAAATTATTTTTAAAAAACTTATATTGATGATTCTTTTAAAAATAAAAAGCATTACTTTGAATTTTACATAGCTATAGGTGATACGATATTTATATTTTTGGAAAACCATCTGATTTACTAAATCTAAAGAGTATTATTTTTCTTATCTCAAAATATTAATATAGTTAAACAAAATTTTCTTATTTCTATGCAATAACTTTTGAATCTAAGATCCAAGGGTTCCTTATCATTCAAAAGGTGAAGAGGGTATCATTTTTAAAATTCAAAGAATTGAATTACATGATTTGATTAAAGTTTACTCATCTCTGTATAACAACTTTTGGTTGACAATTTAAGATCTGAAGATTCATTCTCATTTAGAAGGGGGAGAAGACTATTATCATCACCCATCAAGAAATCCTAAACCCTTAGCACTGCAATCTCATATAGTTGACCAAATTTTGCTAGACATATGTCTTTTTTTAAATAGTTAAATAATTTTCAAGATTTCATAATAAATAAACTAGAATACAATACCACATAATGAAACCATAACATTAGTTCCATAACTTATAATAATTTAATACTATAAAAATGTTGCCTAGAATAATTTTAAAAGCCAGTGTTGATGAATTTACCTTGAAAATTGTTGCTTGTACCCATGTATAAACACATTTGCAAAATAAATTTTGCCGGGCTGATAAAAAATCAAGAAAAACAAATTAATTTTGATGATTTTAAGAGGAAAGATCTATATAAACAGATGTGTGTACAAATATAAATTATTGTATTTTTACAGTTAATAAAAAGAGAGGAGGATATTTAAATGAAAACACTCATACCTTTCACAAGAAAGTCTTGAAATGGAAAAAAGTGAAATGAGTTACATCTTTCACAAATTTTATAATGAATATTTGTGTCTAATTGAGATTACCATAATTTCCATCATATTTCACTTATAGTTTTTGATTAATTATTAATAAAATACTATAAATTACATAGTTATTAATCAATGTCTTAAATTAAATATAGGACGATCTAATCTAAACATTAATTCTAACAAACCAAAAGGACTGCATGATAAATATGGTAAATTGAAAATAATCTTTCTAGTTATTGTGTTATGGTATGAACACACAATAGAACATTTGGATATCTATGGGATAAAAAATATATCAAATTCTTATAATTAAAGTTTATCAGAAATATAAAAGTTGACCAAAATTCTGTAAAAATATTATATATCTAAAATTTATATTTGATTTGTGATGCCATAATTCATGGAAAACACTTTAAACACTATATTTTCACCATAAGGGCTTACAACTCCACCCCACCCCCAAAGGGCCACAAACAAAGATTTGAAAATGTTTGGGCTCTTAGTTCTGATTCACTTCATATATGATTGATGTCACGATTTGAGCCTACACCCTGGGCGTGGCCGGCACTCAAGAATCAATGATGGTCCCCAAGCAAGCTGACTACAAGCGGAAAACAAATCCGAGCAATAATAAGTTTAAAATTGAATTAAATTCATTAAAACTCAAATACTAAACTTCATGAAGTCTAGAAAGTACTCAATAACAATATTTATAGTTTCTAATATGACTCAAAATAAAGTAAATACAGAATGACTCCTCAACTATAACTATCTGTGAAGCCTCTGCTGTTAAAGAAGGATATCGGGACAAGACCTAGGACATCTCAAAACTACTAAACTGAAAGTAAATGCGAGGTCCTCCAAAATACAAGGAGGTTCACCCAAAAGCTAACTGGAGTATATAGTGTTGTCAACGAAGAACCTATTGATAATCCTAAACACCTGTATCTGCATCATAAAAGGATGCAAGTCGAATGACATCAGTACATTAAATGTACAAGTATACAAGGAGAATTGAAAACGTAGATGACTGAACTAAAATTTGATAGCACTGCACTCAATCAATACATGAACATGAAGTATAAATATTTAACTTTACAACAATATAAAATATAGAAACAATATAAAAAAATATTATACAGTACTTTTGGGGAGTTTCTCTAACCGACAACCTTTACTATAGGCTTAGCAATGATACAATATTTCACCCACGATGCAAGGGTCATCCTATACCTTATCGAGGTACAGGTTGATATTGTGACTATGGATCCATCTAATAGGCCTTCTTAGAGGCAGAAAAGAGTCGCAGGAAGAATCAATGCTATCTTATCCTACGGTGGCTACGTAGTCTTATGAGACTTCCAAATTATAAAAGACTCTAACCCAATTCGGTGCTCAATACTACACCAAAAATAATCAATATAACTTTATCCTCAATGTATTAAAACATACTCTTTCTCTGGTTTGAGATAATTGCTCAAATTATCCTCTTAAAATAAGTAATTGTTCTTGAAATATCTTTAAACTCATAAACTCTTTTTAGGAATCGAAGTTTCTCATTTCTCAATGGAAAAATAATACATTAGGGAATACATAGTTTCCTTAAACTTTGCTCAAATTTGTCTCTTTAAACTTTCCTCAAAGAACTCGGTTTAAAACAAAAATTTTGGCTTTAAAGGATTTTCAAGATTTATAACTCAAAATAGAGTTCATGTTGAGTTATAGACATGAACGAATCAACTCAAGGACCTCAATAACAAAATAGACAACTCTAAACTCAAGGACTTAGTTCAAACCAATAGTTCATTGCAAAAGAGTTCTCATCCTTCACTCAAAAGGACCTCTTAAACTTTCCTCTTAACTTTAATTTAATTAGAAATATAAATTAAGAGATGTTATTACGATATGGAGGATCTCTCAAGAAGTAATGATGACTTTAAGAGTTAATATCAAGAAAAGAGAAAAAAACACAATTTTAAAGAACACATATTGGATGAAGAACGCCGGAGAAAAGGGCTTGACAACACTGGCCCATTGTTGGAGCAGAGCGCCAGGCCTCCAAGTATTGGAAGACCTTTGATGGGTCCGTTCACCCTCACGTTCACCTTCATAATTGCTAGTTTAAATACTAATTTGATCCTTACGAGGTATGTAAGCTTTCATAGTGATGGGTCCATTCACCCTCACGCCAATCATAAATTTCTTGAGTTAATTTTATCCATGACAATCCATGTATTAAAGTTCTTAATGAGTTTCTTGAAGTTCCGTTCTTAAATTGTCAATGATGGATTTTTGATGAGCGCTTGAGATGAATGTTATGAGTTTGAGGGTTGTTTTGAGTAGAATTTCGTGTACTTATGTTGAATATTCGAATCTATCAGAGTTTTGAAGAAACCATCCGATTCTAGGTAAATTAGGGCAAAAAATTGAGAAGAAAAATTTGTCGGGATGTTCTCGAAACAAGTTGGGGCGCTACGCCCCCGATGCGCCAGCAGGGCTGGCGTGGGGTGCCAGTTGTGCGCCAGAAAGCAGCCTCAGTTCGGGGAGGCCTAGCACGGCGCACCACCCATGCGCCACAAAGTGTCACACCACTTTCTTCGTCGTTTTCGTTCCGTACTAGTTCCTTTGAGTCGAGCTTTCATTCCTTTCTTAATCCTAGCGATATAAACTATATTTAATCATCACGAGATCCTTCATATCATGAATCCTAACTATTGAATTTATAATTGAAGTTCAAGAAAAGATTAAGAGTCAAGTTTGAGAGTGCCTTCCGAGTCTTTCTATGAAGTCCTTCACCAACCTTTCAAACTTGTTTTAAGACTTGAGTATGAGGTTGACGAGAGTTGAGTTTCATTTTTAAAAATGAATATATGGTAACTAAGTAATTCCAAGAGTAAATGTATTTACATTTAAAATGGGAGGAAACTTCGATATCCAAATGAGTACATTACGAGGTTTGAGGACTATATCCTTTTAAGAGTAACCTTTTGTGTAATAATCTCAAAGTTTTAGGATGAGGAAATGTTTTTAAAACATATTAACATGATTTATATTATTGGGAGTAGTATTGAGCACCGATATTAAGACGAGTTGAGACAACTCAAAGTCCTTTAAAACCCTGTATGACAACATGGGTAAATGGTATTACTTTTTAGATGATTCCTTATTGCTTTTTAGCATAGCTTAGTGGATCCACTTTGTTGAAGATATGTTATACTTCGGCAAGGTATAGGACACTTCTGGCAGCGTGGGTGAGACGTTGTTTCATAACATAGCTTATAGTAATGGTTCTCGATTAGAGAATCTCCCAAATAAGGGTAAAAAGGTTTATTATTATTTTTTAGATACATCTGACTTGTTATCTACTGTTTTAAAAGCGTTCTTTATAATGTATATTTGAGTACCTTTAAGCAACCTTGAGTATCTTTGAGTTGAATTGAGATGAGAACAGCTGAGTATGTTCTTCCTTTTTATCAAGTTCAAGCTTATATCTGTGTTTTAGAGTTCCCCTTGCATGCTCGTACATTCCAGGTACTGACGCCATTTGGCCTGCATATTTTATGATGCATACATAGGAGTTCAGGGTCTTCAACAGGCGCATTGTTGATACCACGTGCAGTTCCAGAGTTGCTTTGGTGAGCATCATTTCTTTTGAAGGATTCCTATTTACTTTTTCAATTTTGTTAGGATGTCGTGGATCTTGTCCCAACTTCTATCGTTATCATTAGCGGCTTCATAGATAGTAGTGTTTTGTGGATTCTTTTCCATTTCTTTTGTTAAATGTTTAAAAGCATTGAGTTGCCTATTTCTGGCTAGCTGAATATTCTTATATATTCTGAGTTATTTATTTGAGACAGTTGAGTTAAATGTTTTCAATTGAGTTCACATATTGTTGGGTACATCTTCCGTAGAGTATTAAGCCAGACCTATGGTTTGGTTGGGGCCAATAATATTTCTCGAGTGCCAGTTACGTTCAGGGTATAGGCTCGGGGTGTGTAAAACTTGGTATCAGAGCACAGATTTCAAGAGTCATAGGGTTTTTATGAAGCTATTTCTATAGAGTCTTAGTTTTCGATGGAAAGCGTGCCACATCTATAATTAAGAGGCTACGGCATTTAGGAAATATCTCACTTCTTTCATATTCTTTTCGTGTGATAGAGTTCAACTCTATAAAATTTTCCTTATAATTCGTGCTTGAGCGTATATTTTAGATCATGCCTTAACGAAGAGTTGTTCGAGGTTTTCCAGCTAGGAGGAATATTGATCCCTATGATCAAGGGGTACCCAATGCACCAGAAGTGCAACCCCAAGGAAAGGTCACTAATGTTGAGTTCTGGGATGATATCCAGATGCTGAGCAAAGTTGTGACCAACCAAGCTGGGCAACAGAGAGGGGTTCGAATGAATGTTGCTGATACATCTAAAATATGTAAGTTCTTAAGGATGAATCCTCTAGACTTTATCGGTTCAAGTTTCACTGGGATCCGGAAAAACTGTGTGGAAGAGTTGTAGAAAGTGTTTGAGGTGATGCATGATGCAGATGCTGAGCTTGTGGAACTAGTTGCATACCAACTGAAGGGTGTTACTAGAGTCTGGTACGACCAATGGAAGAAGAGTAGAGCAAAGGGTGCACTAATTGTGAGATGGGCTGTGTTCGAAAAACCCTTTTTGGGAATTTCTTTCCCCGTGAGCTGAGGGAGGCAAAGGAAAGAGAATTGCTTAAGTTGAAGTAGGAATCCATGAGTATAGCCTCAAGTTCACTCAATTGTCCCGCTATGCTCCGGAGATGGTTGTCGACATGATGAGAATGATGAGTCTATTTGTATTTGGGTTGTCGCTTGTCAAGTAATGAGGGCAAGACAACTATGCTAATAGGAGAAACAAACATAGGAAGGCTTATAATCCATGTGCAACAGGTTGAAGATAAACTGAGAGATAGAGAATCGTTTCGGAACAAGAAGGCTAAGACAACAAGAAATGAATTCGGACAGCAGAAGAGGAATTTGAACCGGTCATTTTTTAAACAAAAGCCAAATGGACCAACTCCATCATCTGCTAGTGCACCTGCACCAAGGAACACTGATGGTAAAATAGAGTGCACAATTCATACCTTAGAAGATGTGTTGAGGGAACGTGTCATAGATTTCAAAGGTAAATGGGTTGATCACTTGCCTCTCATAGATTTCGCATATAACAATAGGTTTCACTATAGTATCCAGATGGCTCCTTATGATTCTCTTTATGGGCGAAAGTGTAGATCGCCTATTAGTTGGTTTGAAGTTGGTGAAGTTGAGTTGATAGGGCCAAACTTGGTTCATCAAGCCATGGAGAAGTAGAAGATTATTTAGGAAAGGATAAAAACAACACACAGTCATCAGAAATCCTATACAGATGTTAGGAGAAGAGACTTAGAATTTGAGGTTAATGATTGGTTCTACTTAAATATTTCACCCATGAAGGGTGTTATGCGATTTGGTAAGAAGGGGAAACTTAGTCCCTGGTATATTGGTCCTTATAGGATATCTAAGAGGGTTGACAAGGTAGCTTATGAGTTGGAGCTACCTTCAGAGTTAGCAGCAGTTCATCTGGTGTTCCATGTATCCATGTTAAAGAAGTGTTTGAGAGATCGTTCATTCAATGTACCTAATGAGAATATTGGTATCAAGGACAACCTAACTTATTAGAAGTTTCCCGTTCAGATTCTTTATCGTCAGGTTCACAAGTTGAGAACCAAAGAGGTTGCATCAGCCAAGCTCTTATGGAGTAATCAATATGTTGAGGAAGCTACTTGGGAGGCTGAGGAAGATATGTCCACATCTCTTTTGTTCCGGAGAAATTTCTAACCATGGTACTTACTCTTTGTAAAGTACTCTTTAAGTTGATATACTGAGTTATGTAAATTGCATGTTGGGTGCTTGAGTTGGGGTAATTATATGCTTTCCCCCCCTTATTCAACTTAGTGCGATCTCATTCGAGGACGAATGTTCCTAAGGGGGAGATATTGTAAAACCTTGAAATTTGGTCAGTTTTCAAGTTTTGGGTCAACTTCAAACAACCAAATCTTTTATAAAATAAAGAGTTAGGTTGACCATGAGATATCAAATCAAAAGTCTTTGAGAGCTCTTTCCAACGCCACTAAGTTTGGCTCAATCTGAGTTTTCAGTAAAAAGATATGACTGATTTACTGGAGACGCTCTAACCTGGCAGCAGCTCTGTGATGGCTTCGCGTTACAGAGCGAATACGTACGTTACTGTCTACAGGGAAAATATCCTGACTTCCAGCTAGTTTTATTTATCTTTTAAGTAATTCTTGAATAGTGTTTTGCATGCATTGATAATTCTTTCGTTTAAAAGTCTTTTTAACGAGTGCACGCGTTAGAACTCGCCTTGTTGCTACTTGCCGGATCAAGGAGGTAATCAACAAGAAAAGAATTATCAACATAGATTTAGTGTGATACTATCTAATAGGCCAGTGTCAATTGGTGCGAAGTAATAACTAAGCCAAACATCGATTATGATGTCTAATATGAGGTAAAGGTAAGGGTTAGTAAATTATACACACGTAGCCGGATCAAGGTGCGGGGTGAAATTCTCTAGATACTGGACCAAGGATTTAAAGATACCTAACTTATCACTTTGCGTGTAGTACACTAGGAAAGGATTGTTATTACTAGGATTACTGAGTTATCAAGAGGTATATTTGAACGTTATCAAAAATGGCACTGCTGCCGGGGAATATGGCTTAGAAATTGTCTTTAGTATTTATTTTGACTTGTAGTCCTTTTTTTTTTTCTTAGGATTAGTTTAAAATTATTATTTTTATTATTATTATCATATTTCTTTTACTCTTCTTGAGATGTCATCTGAAAAAATATGTAGTGAAAAGTGTTCTTGCAATTCTTGCCCTTCTGATTTTATGGGTTCGTATAAGTTAGTTTTTTTTTATCAACTAGATGAGTTGTATGGGGACATGCAAGATTTGTTAATACTTTGCCATAAATCAATATTTAAGCGCAATTCTGAATATAAATTTGAATTTGATCTCTATTATTTAGATATTGAGTTGACTGCAAAGATTAAATCATATGAAACCCAACAATTTAGTAATAATATGTGTGAGGAAGAAAAAATACTTATAAGTCAACTTGAAGAGCTAAGAGTGGAGGGTCAATTACTTGATCATACTGTTATTGATGTTGTCACTGTTGAGAAGAGTGCACTAGAGTTATGTAATGAAGTAGATAATATTATTTTTAAAAACTCTAGTATGTGTAAATATGAGGATGTAAAAAAATAATGCAATTCATAAGTTAGGGCGCATTGGACCTCATTCCAATCATTTTTCTACATTATGTTTAGACGATGAGAAATTAATCGAGCCATCTGAGCCTATAGAAGAGTGTATAGAGGTGGAACAATGAGTGTATATTCTTGAATTTATTGTTCCAAGATCGGAGAATTACATTCCTCACTTAGGATCCAAGAAGTGCATAATGCGATATCTATTGCTTGGGACCTTTATTTTTATACCACCACCTCTTGAGCGTAATAGAAAAATTGATTCAAAATTGGGGGTGCAATTCATATCTTCAAAGTGGAAGGAAAAATAGTAAAATTGATGGTGTCGTGCCGCGACGTTAAATTAAGCGCTTAATGGGAGGCAACCCAATTCGTAGTGTAACTTCTTATTTTATTTTATTTTTATTTTATTAGTATCACTTTTTTTTCTTTTCTTTTTTTTTTGCAGATTAGGGGAAGTCTGAGTACCCAAAAAAAAAGAAAAAAAAAAGAGCATGATTGAGCTTAATTGTGAGGTGCTTTCGACCCTTGATGAAAATAAAGAGGACATGCTACTAGCTAGGTCATGAGACCTCAAGGAGTTTTTCTAACCCTTGTTTCAAATTTTATCTAATTCTTTGGGGACATAGCATCTTTTTAAGTGTGGGGTGGAGGAATGAATTCTTAGTTTTTACCGTTTTATTGAGTCTTTTCTTTTTTAGGATGAGTTCCTTGGCTTTTGTTTTCGGTTCTTTTCCTGAGGATAGTCCCTTTGAACCGAGTGTCTTTTATGTTTTTTACGAATAAATTATATTTTAATTTTTTATTTTTATTTTTGAGAGAGAAAAAAAACCCTTTTTAGTTATGTGATACTTACTATTTGGGCCTAATTTTTGAGTAGTACTTTCTTGTGAATGCTTGATTAAAAAAAAATGCAGACTCTTTGACATCTAAGCTCATGGTTGTGACTTTGTATATAACCTATTTTATTTTATAGTTTGTTATGATCCTGTTTCTCTTAGAAGTGGAATTGATTCAACTTGATTGATACTTGTGCCAAGAGTGTGTGAGAATCGTTGAGTGTTCAAACAGTTTTTGTGCAAAACTAGAACTTTCCTGGTTAGTCCTGCTAAGACAATTCAATCTAGAAGTTAGAAAGTGATCATAGGCCATTGTTCTGAAAAGTCCACAAATCGCCTAAAAGAAGGATCCAACAAATGAAATAAATGCACCCTTTGATCCAAATAATTTGAGCCTAAAATTAAACCATTTCTTCTTAAACCTTAAACTCACTTTCCCATAATCTACTATGTTGGCCCCGA
>NW_006240288.1:0-5237 GCF_000226075.1 Solanum tuberosum
ATGTAGGTTTGAGTCCTCAGCGTTCATATCACGTATAGATCGGTTCCCGATTCCCAGTTCAGCAATATCAGTGGTGAATCCTCATTTTTCAAGGACAATAGACATGGTTTCTTTAATTTTCAGTCTTTTTAGTTTCAATTTTTCTAGAGTTAGCTGGGGGTATGTCCCAACATCTCTAGTCACTTAGAGGATTATTTCAGACATAGTTAGATTCAGTTTTTTCTTGGAGCTTGATCTTTCAGTTGATATTAAACTCATAGTTTATATATTCAAACAGTATTGGGTATTCCCCATCATTTCAGTTTAATTATGATTTTTAGATTCCGCACAATATTTCTCATTTCAGTAAATCTTTAAGTATGCTTATGATCAGCCAGCACAAGGTTAGCTTGGGGGCACTCATGAACCTAGGTCCCGTGTTTACGCCACAAGGTAGCCTCGGGGAGTGACAAACTTTTTCTAAACTAGTTTTGTAGTTAATCAATATTCCCTAATTGTAAAAAAAAAAAAAATCAAAATTATATGTGTAAACATAGTAGAAAAAATAAGAAGATAAATTTTAATCTTTTAAAGAAATGTTTTATCACAACTCGATTTTTCGAATTATGATGGCACCTATTATAACCCACCAATAGGTAAGGTAACCCGTAACCTAGAACGACAAGTAATAAGTAGAAGAATAGAAACAAAGCGAAGGAAAAAAATTTAAATATAGAAACAAAAGATAAAGCGGAAGCAAGCCAAAATATATATACAATAAGAGAATCCCTCACAGAACCTAGAATTCACAAATATAGAAATGCCAAACAAAAGAGTAAATGTCCCAAAAAAGGACCCAAAATAAAACGACTTGTCCCAAAATCGAAAGACTAGAAAATAAGATACAAATGCATACAAGTAAATTCTAGAATGTCAAGTGCCTACCCTTGCCTTCTGATCTGGCAACTATAATCTCGATATCTATATTGGTAACTGGTGCTCACACTTGCATCACAAATAGATGCAGAGTGTAGTATGAGTACCCCAAACAATATGTACTTAGTAGGCACCATAGGCCGACTGATTAATATAAGTAAAGGAATACAAAATTCAAAAATTAAACACGAAAAGGTCAAACAATGGGAAACAAAAAGGAATGCACTAGAGTGTACTAAGAATAGATAGGAAGTAAGTACAACTAGTTAAACTTAACTAGACTCCAATAAGCCCAGAAGGTACACTAGTGCGCAAGTTTAAGTAAAGCCTGAACAGACCCCTTTAACCCGTAAGGTACACATAATAGTTAGAAACTAATAAGAGAACTTGAGGATATTACAAGAACTTCCACAACCTCTCACAGACTAGAATTATGGAAAATGAATCAACTTATAAAAAAAATACACCATGTTAGAACTTGAATCGGATCAGAAGGTACATCAAAATTAAATCTCCCACTTAGAACTTGAATCGGATCCAAGGGAAATATAAGATAAGGACCACTTCGTCAGAATTCTAATAGGATAAAAGGGTTTTACAATAGACTCACCAACTAAGAACATGAATCGGGTAAAATGGAAATATAATATAGGACCTCTTTGTCATTACTTGAATTGGATCAATGAGAACATAATCACACAGTCAAGACTTAACCTGACCAAAGGGATAATACAAGCGGGGGCTGATCCCGGCTAAAATAGAGGCACCGGGAGCCTAAAAAAGGAGCAGGAATAAGGTAAACATGCTCTAATAATAAAAAACATTATCCAATGACCCCAATATCCATTTTGCATCATCACTTCGGTTAAAGGAAAGTCTCAAGACCTCCTTAGACTCTTTAGGGACCAAGTCCTACTCATACTCCACAAGTAGATGTTCAATCACCAGTATACCCACAATAACCCGTGTACACAACATGTCTATCTAGAGGATAAAATAAAAATACAAAAGAGCAAGCTGAGTTAAGTAGTCTCTTAACTATCATACCCCAATCTGCTGTATAAGTCTACAAGGAACTAAGTTGTTGAAACACCCCAAAAATATCTAAGGTAAAATTCAAATAATCATATCTCTTAACATATAAAGAATTAGGGGGCATATGACCTATAAAATTCAAGGTCTATGAGGATTATTCCCAATGCAACTATGTTTTGCTTATTTCAAGTTCAATGTAACAAGTTAAGGCTATTTTACTGAAATATGTCCGATATATGAAATTCACCGAGGACTCCAGCTTATTTGGCGACTCACCAAATAGGTTGGCGAATAACCGAATTATCTCAACTACTTTTCCTAAAAACTTTAAGTATGTTCTATTTAGGTGATCTAAACTTGCATTTGGCGAACCACTAAATATCTCAGCGAGCGAACCTGTTGATCGCTAATTTGGCCGACGGAATTCATTAAAAGGTCATTTTTTTGTTTTTATGATCTTCTTACTTTCCCAGAATGGTATTCTTCACCTTTTACTCATAATTAACTTCCCTAAGTCCATATAATTACCGAATATCATCATTTTATGTATAGAAACTATCAAATTCCCTAATTCTCCTTCTTCAAAGATCATGAAATCCAAGAAAGATATTTCTCCAGTTTCCCAAGATCTAAAGTCTCCTTGATCAAGTTTCGGGTTAAATATTTTTGTATAAGGTATTCAATCGAAGACTCTTCTCAACACTTCATGTTCCAAGCTTTTATTCAAGTTTCTCTAAGAATATTGTTCTTCTAGGTATGTAAGACTTCAGTGAGAGTATTATTGTTGTTATAATGCCTTAGGTATTTTGATTATGAAGAATTTCATAAGATCATTAGAAGTAAAGCATGGGCTTCTATAAAATTATGATCTTTATTCAATAAGCTATGTTTTCATTATTTCACTTAGGTATTAAAACCTTATGGTACTAATTTAGCATGATTTTTATGGTCATTCAAACCCTTAACTTTTAAAAATGAATTCAAGTATGATACAAATTACAATCTAAATACATGTTATTAAAAGGTATGACTTTTGAGTTGAGGCTCGTATATGATTTAAGATGTTAAGTAATTTTCATACCTATGAGCATTATATGAGTATATGTAATCATGATATATATTATTCTTTAGTTGAATTACCTTCATTCTTCAAGTTTAGTTATTTGTTTGAATAAGCCATATTACGTACTCGTACATTAAATATATTAATGTCATTCGAACTGCATATTTTCATAATGTAGATTTAGTAACTTAGGATCATCAACAAGGCTTCCCTTGAGATCACATAATATGCTCGTCAACTTTGGTGAGACCTCCTCACTTTCGGAAGAATCCAGATTTATAATTTTTAGTAGTAGCCTTTTGAGGTTTCGTGGGTCTTGCCTTGACACCTATTTTTATACAGTAGAGGCTTCATAGATAGATAACTTTTTAGGGTCATTCTATATTCAGTTTCAGATGTTCTTTATGATTCATACTCAGTAGTTGCAGATAGTTTTGAGATTCAGTGAACGTTTTAAAATATTTTCTTCAATTATGATGCTTGTGTATACTTGGGTTAGTCTTCTCCTTAGTAGTCAACCAAGATAGGGATTCCTTACTCACATGAATCATGCGTTCGTGCGAAAAGCATGATATGCTCTTAGATTAAGCCATATTACATACTCGTACATTAAATATATTAATGTCATTCGAACTGCATATTTTCATAATGTAGATTTAGTAACTTAGGATCATCAACAAGGCTTCCCTTGAGATCACATAATATGCTCGTCAACTTTGGTGAGACCTCCTCACTTTCGGAAGAATCCAGATTTATAATTTTTTAGTAGTAGCCTTTTGAGGTTTCGTGGGTCTTGCCTTGACACCTATTTTTATACAGTAGAGGCTTCATAGATAGATAACTTTTTAGGGTCATTCTATATTCAGTTTCAGATGTTTTATTTAAAACTTTATGATTCATACTCAGTAGTTTCAGATAGTTTTGAGATTCATACCTCCTTTGAGTTGTGGATCATTGATGTTGGGCTCTTGGACGTCATTGAGGTTGCCAATGTCGTCCTGATGGCCCACTTGGCCCATTACTACCATTAACACTCATGCCTTCTGAAATGTTTACACAATCAACAAAACAAAAATAAAAATTAAATTTGTAAACTACCACTAATAAGAACATAAACTCTAATTAAACTAAAAATTCTCAACCAACACCACTCCCCGGCACCGACGTCATTTTGATGCTTATCGTGACCAACGACACTAAACTACAGTACGAGTGTTTACGATCCTCGATAATATAGTAACCCAACCAACGGTTGGGGTCGTATCCCAAGGGAGTGGTTTTGAGTATTAGTAGAAAAATAAAATTTAGTTCAAACTAGTCATAGCTAAAGACATTAATGATTAAAAACATTGTATATTAAAAGGAGTGAGACAAAGGTGTCAAATATCAAATGGGGGTCTTGTCACAAGTAGTAAAAACAACAAAAAAATAACAAGAAAAGCAAGTATGGGGAGAAGTTCTTAGGGTGTGACCGCAGTACAAGTTGAGATAAATCGTTAGGTACATGCTTTCGATAGAAAATTTACAAGATAATGGTGACTAGGCTAAGCTTTAGATGGAAATAAGTTCCCTCTCCGGCGACTTACCCCGTTTCAAATGCGTTCCTCTCGGACATCCATTTGCCGCATGAAGGCCAACATATGCCTTACCCCACTCATTCTCTCAAGCTGAGTGTTAGGGTATGGGACTAGGGCTCACCCTCTCAGGCTAAACCTCATGTTGATCCACTTCTTAGGCCATCAGTCTAGCGGTCGTGGTTTCGCGAACTCCCTCTCGAGCAAGCCGAAAACACATGGGTGGTTTTGTATTTGCAACTACAAACCCATTAAATTAAACAACAACCAATAGGTAAAATCACCATTAAAATACATCTATCCTATCAGCAAGCAAGACCAAGCAACAATATCAACACATATTTGCTAAATCACACCCCAAGAATGGGGGATTTTAGCCACACATCAAGAAATAACAAAATACACCTAAAATGATAGTAAAATCAAATGGGTATAAGGAATTAAACCTTGATTTAAGCAAAGGAAGAGGAATGGAGAAGACCCACTTCCAACTTGGGGAAGATGAAATCCTTCTCTCTTTAAGTCTCCCAAAAACCCTCTCCGAACTTGAGAGAAAATATCTCAAAGAGTACTATTCTATTTGGAAAATTAAAATAAACATTCGACTCATCAAAATTAATAACAAGTTTAGTATTTATAGACTTCAGAAA
>NW_006240288.1:6904-10162 GCF_000226075.1 Solanum tuberosum
TGTTTGTTCGATTGAGAGCACTATTCAAGTCCTCGGTATTGATCGAAACTGGGACTCAAAATTTTTGCAAAAGAATAGGCACATCAACTCACAAGGGGTGGCAAAAATATCCAAAAAATTTTAAATTTTTCGGAATGGTCAAAATCATTTTGCAAAAAAAAATAAACGGAGCCACAAGTTCAAACAATCACAATGCATTTTTTTAAAATACAATTAAAAATAGACAACCCAAATGTACACCAAAACACATGTATCTAAAACAAGAAAAACAAGGTGGGCCTCACCCCACCACAAAGAAGAGTGTTTGTCCTTAAATGCAAATAATACATAATCCAAAAGGCAAAGTAAGGAAAGACAGAGAGGGGGTGAAGAAAGGTCCTGTCTATGCAGTCTCTCTCTGTCGGGGTCTCAACACTTGGAGTGACTCCCTGAAGTGAAACAATGGTCCTCGGAGTATTGTTGGTTTGGTCCTCATTGTTTGCCTCTGCCTTGGGCTCTGCAGCAAGATTAGCTGCAATCATCTGATCTATCTCATGAGCTGCTCTGAAGACCCGTAGTGCATTAACTGAACTTCGAGCCCATGGAGGCACATTAGGGTCGATGGGAATTCGTCTCTTTACCTTGGCTTCCTCGTTATATTTCCTTTGTCTGGCTAGCTCTGCTTTCTTTCCATCTCTTTTAAACTCTCGTGATCTTACATGTCGGGGTGGTATGTCCCTTCCCGAAACTTTTGGTTTAGCCATTTATGCAAAAGACTTTGAGGAAAGTTAGACAATAATTTAAGCGGGGGTAGGGGAATTCTGTGTGTAGAATAGCTTGACTAAACCAGTAGGCGAAGTACTCATCATTTATGTCGTTCGCTGAAAAATGATGCACAGAAGGTGCAGGGGTGCAGGCAAAAGGCGAACAAGGAGTTCTTCGGCGAGTCGCTGAGTGATCTTAGCGGCATTAGGCTCACCGCTGAAAGTTACAAATCGATTAGTGCATGTAGCATTCAGTTAAAGGTGGAATGGGGGTGTTAGGCGAACCGCCGAGCAATTCGGCAAGTTTGTTCATCTCATCGAACAGCCAAACGTGTTTATTTTCAACTCATTTCTTTCAAACTTCACTCCGCAACCCAGATAATGCAATTTAGGCCCAAATGACACAATTTCAATGATAAACCATTGAAGTTTCACCTTTTCACCCACGTAAAAAAAATTCAACTCAAAGCACAGTCGAATGGGAGTCCCTCAAATCACGCGAAAGCTGCTCAATCATAATCCATAATACATGCAATCGCAACAACTCAAAGACTCAACAGAGATTTTATACTATCAATCACCATGCAAATGAGTACAAATTTTGATAAAATAACTGAGGGGTTCGATTACCAACCTTGTTGCTGAATTAGATTGTACTGACGTGCTTGGCAGCAATGTGATCCAAATCCGTGCATAATTTGACACTTAAAATACTTTAAAAATGCAAGAAATAAAAGGCTAGAGTGCGGGTGTGGGATTGATAGGACGAAGCAGGGAAAGAAAGTGAATGAAATAGAACTTTTAAACTTGTGGTTTGTAAAAACCGTCCAACTCCCGCTCATTTGGCGATGTTAGTCAAGTTCTCCTATTCGCCAAGTGTCTAGTTTTTTCGCCAACTATAACAGGCTCTGTAGCTCATGTGAGGATTCTAATCAATGATTTTCATCGAGATCGCTGACATGGTCGGTGATGCGCCACTAATTTTCTTCAGACTGCCGAGTTTTACAGGATCCAAGCTGACAGTGCCTTGAGTCAGATGGCGGAAAGAATCGTGTTCGCCGATCTTTTCGGCGATCCACCAACTGGACATGTTGCTTGCTTCCATATACTATTTCAATCACCTCCCTTACATTAACCTGTACAAACAACACACCATTAATCTACTAGTAATTAGGAAATACTTAAAGGGTTTTGGGTCACCTCCCAAACAGCGCCTTAGTTAACATCGTGGCACGACGCAAGTCCACCTTCAGACCTCACTCTTAGGGTTAGCCATAGTATCACTTGGTAAACCCCCTTGTTGTCTTGGATTGAGATGAAACAAGATATGACCCATTTGGGTCTCTAACTACTTGATCGAAACTGAATGAGAGGTGACAGTCTGGCAGAGGGTAGACACGTCTTCTTTCATGCCTTTCAGCATTTTGTCTGACCCTTCAACTTTGTCTAGGATACGCGAGAGGATATCCTCAGACCTACCACCTTCCAAATCCTTGGGCTTCGACGCTCGTGGGATAGCACATATCTATCGTTCTCCCCATCTTTCCAATTTGGATTACGGTCCTTCCATTCACGATCTTGATCCTTCCAGCCTTCGTCTCTAACCCATCATTGATTACCACATTGCCTTGGGTAGTTTGAACGATAGCCCCCGCCTTGGTTAGCTAGAAAATTTACTTCCTCGTCATACATGGCTTCAAACTTCATTTCCTTAGGATTTGCACCTTCGACTCCCATAGCATTGACACTACGAGCACCAGGCCCCATGATATTTTTGGATAAAATGTCAAGTTGCGTCATGATCTTGGCATGTTTTGGTCTCTCTCATTGTCCTTTTCAACCTTCTCTTTAGATAGCTGAAATGTGACCGGTGAGACTTGATCTTCACGGGTGTACCACGCTCTCTTGATGGTTGTCATGCCATCAAGAAGCTGAACTGCTACTGCAGATGGTTGTTGCATTAATCCTCCGGCCGAGAGTTGGTCAGCTACACCTTTGTTTACCGAATCTAGACTCTGGTAGAGGTATTAAAGGAGCACATTATTAGGTAGACTATGGGTTGGGCATTGTAGCACCAATTTCTTAAACCGGAGCCAAGTTTCATGTAGAGGCTGTCCATTCAGACGCTTAAAGCTTTGGATGCTATCCCGAATAGTCATTATCTTCGAGGGAGGGAAGAATCGCACATTAAATGTGGTGGCTAAATCTTCTCACGAAGTGATCGAGTTATGTGGCAAATCAGCTAGCCACTTGCACGCTTCCCCCATCAATGAGAAAGGGAATATTCTTAATCGAACTAATTCCTGAGAGATGTTATTGAACGAGAAAGGTCTACACACATCTACCAAGTTTCGAAGATGCTCATGTGGGTCCTCATGAGCTAATCCACTGAAAAGTCCCTTTAGTTGCAAAAGTTGCAACATGTTGCTTGTTATGTGGAACACCGCATTTCCCTCTGCTGGAGGTAGACGGATGGCTCCAACACCTCCCATGAGATGTGGATCATTGATGTTGG
>NW_006240289.1:0-2269 GCF_000226075.1 Solanum tuberosum
ATACATGGATAAAATGCAACTTATACCGTAACCAAACGGCCCGTAAGTTATTGGTGATTGAACCAATCTTTTGTCTTGTCACTTGTGTATAAGTGATTCAAAATTCATATATGTATATAAAAAAAATTACCTTGTCAATAAAAATGTAATTTTTTAGTCGATGAGGTTCACATAAACATCCTCCCGCTCCCTAGGTTCGTCCTTGTTTATAGGTTGGAGTAGCGCCTAAACTTTCACCAATCTTTTATATCTGTATTGTTTTAAAAGTATAGAGGTCCTTATAGGGAAAATACATAAAAACCCCCCTGAACTTGGCACAAAAGCTTACTTTAGTACTAAAACTACACGGGTATTTAAATACCCCCCTAAATATCTTTGAAGTGATTAAAACACCCCCTAAGGGATGATGTGGCAGAGAGAGTGAGTGCACTCTCCTGAAAGTGCGTGAAAACAGAGAAAAAAAAATTGAATTTTTAAAGCCCTACACATGGCCTTTTATTATTGGCCTATATATAACAAATTATTCAAATAGTTTTTTTATATATATTAAATCTTTAAAATATGTAAATTTTCTTAATAAGAGGTAAATGAAATTAGTGGATCCCCTTTTTAATTCTTTAATTTTTTTTTTTCATTTTTGTTGTCTTCCTCAATACACATCTTTCTCTATTAAAACATCTCCTCCTCCATCTTCATCCCCACCTCTATCCACTATTTTCATTTCACTAGTCTTTTATTAATCCATAAAATTCAATACCAATGTCATTTTATTGACGTCGATTTCATTCTTATTATTGGTGTCGATTTGGCAAATGTAAACTTTCTTAAATTTTGAGGGACTCATTTTGATTTCTAGATCCATTCAAACACTTATAATAAAATTTATATTTTTTTGGACTAACTTTCTTATGCAATCTTCATTTCTTATTTGAGTTGTCAAGAAAATATTGACTTTCAAAAAAATCCATTCTCCAAGTGGGTAAATTCGTTGGAAGGGTTCAAAGAAGATAATGTGAATATTAGTGAATTTTCTTCTTTAAAGTGACTTAAAAATTGTTGTATAGTGAAGAAGAAGAAAAGAAAGTATGGAATGTTGGAATAATGGTGAACAACAAGGAAGAAGAAAGAGAGGTGTGGGGTATGCATTTATAAATTAATCAATTGATATAATTAATTTTCAAAAGTGTTTAAGAAAAAATAGTGAATGAGTAAAATAGAAATAAAAATTAATGACATGGTGCCTACATGGTTATGATGTGGCGCTTACGTGACTATGATGTGGTGGGTGAGAGTGGTGTTATAGTCTCAGGGTGGAAAAAAAATCACTTCAAAGATGTTAAGGGGTATTTAAATGCCCGTGTAGTTTAAGTATTAAAGTAAGTTATTCGATCAAGTTCAAAGTTTTTTTTATGTATTTTTCCTAAATATTAATTAAATTTGTTGTCATCCATCAAAATACTCTATAATAGACAAACTTATCATTTAGTTATTTTATAGGAACTAGGATATTGATATTAATGGGAAACATATAAGTTATATGTAAAAGTGTATCCTTATTTTGTTAGATTGATTTTTGTTAAATAAATTTTACAATAGAATTATAGACAAAAGACTCCCCCCCCCCGTTTTGTTTGTGGTAAATTTACTTGTATTAGAACTTCATAGTTAATAAAGGGAAAAAAATCTGAAATATATTCGAACTTTCACCGAAATTGCTGTAATAATTCCAAACTTTGTGCATGACCTAATACTCCTGCACTATTTAATAGTGTATTTTAAAAATATATATGTGTCATCTGGACAAGTTACTATACATATTGATGTAATATTTATGATGTCCACGTGGGCACCTATGTATATTTAAAATACACCATTAAATAGTGCAGGGGAGTAATAGGTCGTGCCCAAAGTTTATGATTGTTATAGCAATTTCGATCAAAATTTATATATATTTCAAACCTTTTTTCCCTAAATAAATGAATCATGGAGGATACGTGAACATCTTGCAATGGACTCTTATGGATTACTTAGTGTCATTAATTAATTCCTTAATAAAGAATAAATTATGAGTGATACTATTTTTCTTATGGATTGATTAGTGACATTAATTATAATTCCTTAATAAAGAAAAAATTATGAGTGACACTATTGTCCTATTTGAAGTAGTAAAATAATATTATTTTTAAAAAAGTACTTGAAAAGAAAAAACTATTATTTTTTATTTAGAAAAAAAGATATTTCTCATCTATTAAACCAAACAATCAACTAA
>NW_006240289.1:3718-10136 GCF_000226075.1 Solanum tuberosum
ATTGGTGGTTGTGAGGTTTACTATTATAAAGAGAGCTTAGTAACAATTAAACGACAAGGGAATAGTGAGCTCCATCTCAATCGTTGTATGACAAGGGCCACATATTAAATTTCAATAAGAGCTTAGAGCATATTGGATAACATTTACAGGTTTTTTAAAATTTATTTATGATTCATTCTAGCTTGTAACCTATTTAATTAGGTGCAATATGAGAGTATTTTTGTTTGTATACTCTATAATTAAGTTGTTGGTGATTGTGAGCATTTTAATATTATTATTTTTTATTAAAGTGGCTCATCCTAAGTATCTTTTAATGAATGTTGCATTGTGCTGCATCTGTTATTGACATTGTTAGATATAAAATGTTCCTTATAGCTCTTGCATTGTTAATGTTAAGATAGTCGTCGAGGCAGCTGAAAAGAGAAGTAAAGGAAAACTCTAGCCACTTTTAATATTAACTTGTTATCTCATTCATCTACAGTAACTTTTCTAATCGACATCTTACTTCTTTATTATTTTGGCGAAATGGTTTGGTAGACCCTTATACTTGTTTGAATTTGTATTGTAGACCCTTCTACTTAACTACTTACCAACTGAACCCTTAAAGTCAATCAAAATAAGTTTTTTAAACCTCTCTTACCATGTGTGTAATTCACTCGCCCATAAATAGATGACATGTCAAATCCATGTCACATAAATCAATGACATGTCATAATTATCTCCATTAACTATATTTTTTAATTATTAATCAAAAATATTAAATAAAAGGAAAAATAATAAAATTTTAATTTATTCATTAAAATAAATTTTGGGATTCCAGGCACCAAATCACCCGCCATCTTCTTCTCCCCCTCCTATTTCCGCCGTGAAATAGCCTCAAGCACCAGATTAGAAAGTCGTCGCCGCCATTCTTCTTGCTAGCACAGTCTATTCTCTCTCTCACACACCCGTCTCTATCTCCGCCGCACACACTCACCATTTTCCTTTCCTCCTTTTTTCAATCTCACAAAATCAGCAACCCTAGGTCGCCGCATTACCAGCTTTGGCCGGCAAACCTTTTCGCCGTCGTGACCAACTCCTCTCACCCTCACCCACCTTGTCTCCTCCATTGTCTTCCTTTCACCGCACCACCAGCAAACCAAGACTGCTTCTCCTCTCGATTCTCTTCGGCCACCAACGAACCTCCTCGCCGCCTCCCATACTAGCGAAAAAATGGATTAGTGTCAAGATCTCTGCTAGAGTGTAGAGAAGAAAGAGATAAGGGATTAGGGGCAGGGATTGGGTTATCTGGAAAAAGGTGAAATTGGGAAGAAGAAGATTTTTTTTTTGTCAAAAAAAATTATTATTACTTTTTTTTTGTAATTTTAATAACTCTTTTTAATTCAGATATGATGTTTACTTGCTTACACGCGAGTGTAATCACACACTCTTGCCAACTCAGTCATTTTAATGCCACATATGCTTGGTCAACGGTCAGAGGGGTTCAATATATCGCGATCTATTAAGTTTAAGGGTTCAGTTGATAAAACATTAAGTAGAAGGGTTCATAATACAAACGCAAACAAGTACAAGGGTCCACTGGACCCTTTTGCCTATTATTTTTCATATAAAAAAAGAAAAGAAAGAATGTTATTGATGGACGATCACTTATATTCAAGAATTCACCAACCCCACTATGTTATTGGGTATGTAATGCAGTCGTTGCTTTCAGAATGAGAATTAGTTACATTCATTATTTTTAGGCAATTAGCATTAGTATCTAAGTAGAGTGTACCAATTAGTATGTAACTACAGTTTTTGATAAGAGTGTACCAATTTTTGCAGACGGATTTGAACCTAAATAATTACTTTGCAGACGATCTAAGTAAGACTTTCCTGATTGAATATTCGAGAAAATCCCCGCCATTATCATTGGTATCCATATACAGCCTCGATATTTCCATTCAAGAACACGCAAAAAATAATAATTGATAAATAAATGAAAAGTTCGCCATTTAAAATTGTAGTCCTTTAACTTAATGGTAATTGTTATTTATACTAGTATAGTAGATTTTGTACCACATTAGTCTCACTAATTTTATTAATACTTAGTTATATTCTACATTTTAGTCATGTAGATCTAAAAAAAAGAATAGCTCTAAAGAGAAGGAAATAAATAAGTAGAAATGTGAGCAATTTGCCAAAAGAATAATTTTTGAATAAAGTCATGTTAGTACTATACTAGTTAATTGATCTGCATTCTACTCATGTTCTAGGGATTCATTGAAAATATTCAAACATAACCTAGACGAAACTGATTCTCAAGAAAGCTTATTTATCACTACTAATTATTTGAATGGATCTTATTATTGACCGTTAACGAAGATTCCTAAATTCAGCGGTCTTTCAAGCGTGTTTCATATGTATCTTATTGATATCAAAATATAGACCGATAAATTCCTTCACTTCCTGAGCCCTCACCACTTCCTGCGACAACTAACAAGTGGCATTTAGGACAACTCGTTCATTTAGCACAACTTCATTCCGCTCGGGCCTCTCTTTGGAGAGTCCGTCTCAATATATGCATTGATACATTTATTAATTGCTTCTAAGTATCATCATGATCGAGCAGTAAGAAGGGAGAACGGGGGAAACAAAGAAATTTATCAATGATCAAGGAATACCCTCCCTAATTGCATGCATCTAATTAATTAATTATTATTTTCTTTTATTTTCAGACAATTTATCACTGATCAAGGAAGCTCGCTTATCGGAGAGTAGCTAATATATATCATCTATGTTCCTTTTAAAACGATATTATTACTCCATATATTATGTTGTGGATGAGTCTACGTTCCTTTAAAATATTATTATTATGTTGTGGATGATGCACTTACTTAAATTATATATATAATGTGGATGAATAATTTTATTTGCTCATGTCGTCAAATTAAAGACGTACGTGGGAATATATGTATATATCGATCAATTGATTTTCAAAACAGGAAACCAAATTAATTAGGATCAACGACGTCGTACATCAAGGGAAAGGAAAGTTTTTATTTATTATTACAAACAAATACTCATAGTAGAGTATTTTTTTTTTTAATTGAATAATTGTCATCATCACGTACACTATAATTGTTTCTATTTTCATTGTGCAGGAAAATGACAACATATTTATACAATCGCAAGGAAGCCCTAGCTGTTATGTACAACAACAACAATTATTTACAATAAATATACAAAAAATAGTTCTCTTGATGCTATAGTGAAGTTTCTCAACCTATAATTTGCCGATTGAGATAATGATCCCTACAAGACGCACTTGGATTGAAAAGCTATGAATTCTCACGGAATTTGTGATCATGTGACATAACACATTAGTGTATGCATATCGAATAAAGATAATTTCTTAAACGTAATCATACTCGATACAATGTTATTAAAGTTGGTATAATAATAGATTTTGGGGCTACTGCTATAATTTTCCACTTAGTATGAAGTGGGATACAAAATATTTGTATTTTTTAGTAAATAAATTATATTTAAGTCGTCATTTACTTATTTTTGTTCATTACAAGTTAGTATTAGTCAAACCCAACAACACACATTCTCAGTCCTATATGGGCATACACACAACAACACACATTCTCAGTCCTATATGGGCATATGCGCAACAACACACATTCTCATTTCTATATGGGCATATGCACAACAACACACATTCTCAATCTCAATCACCAACAACTTAAGAGTATAATAACACTACTGTTACACATGATAATCTCATATTGCACATAATTAAAGCTAGAATGAACCATAAATAAATAACATGTAGTAAATGTTATCCAATATGCATGCTTAAAACTCTTATTGAAATTTAATATCTGGCCGACACTTTTGTCAAACAACGACTGAGATGGAGCTCACTATTCCCTTGTCGTTTAATTGCTACTAAGCTCTCTTTATAATAGTAAACCCCACAACCACCACACTTTGGATCTGACTTCAGGCCCGGATGACGAAATTCAAAAAGTCTCGTCTTGTTTGTCCTAACATTATATGAGATTCACAAAAATGATTACGTATTATGAACAAAATAATGTTCATACAAAAAACATCACAACTTAAATCTAGTATACATAAACAAAATCAGAAAATGTCATTTATAGTTTCATTGTTCTTTTTTTTTACATTTCAGTAATAATATATAAATACAAACAAGAAATCGTACAAGGAATGGAAGATAGTCCTTCCTCTATGGGGGTTAATAAGGATGAAAATTTCATCCTTGTACAAAAAGTGCCCTATAAATAGACTATAAGTTTGGATGTAACTTACTTATTACATCAATTTAATTCAATAGTTTCTTTATTGATAGTCTAATAATTAATAATCATAAGAAATCGAATGATCTAATATTTGGAAGGATGATATCTTAGGCTAAAAGAAGATCTCTCATATAATTTGTTTTAAAAAATATTGTCTATGTAGAAAAGAGAAAGAAAAGACAAATCATATATATTTCTAGTGAAGGTATGTACAAAATATATCTATCTATTTAATAGTGGAAAATTGAATAATGAATGAGGCATGTACAAGACTGAATTTCAATTTTCAGCCATTCCAGAGAAACGTTACTGTGAGTCACGTTTTAGCTGTAAAACATGCTTCACAATAACAAATTATAAAACGTTACTGACAATAACGTTTTATGTTTGTTTAATCTGTCAGATTTTTTTCTTTTTGTCATTGAATATTTTTGAATAAAATATAACCTAAAACGTTACTGCGAACTACGTTTATACTAGTTTTGTAAAATTTCAAAAAATGTATTATTTGGTGAATTGATTTTAATAATGGCTTACTTTGGTAAAAAAATTTGTATTTAAGATCGAGTTGATAATGTTAGTATATATAAATAGGTGGGTCGTGATGAGTGAGAGATGCATATCGATAGATAGATAAAATATGGAGTACTTGACGATGTTATTTGCTATTGTTATAATAATAATAATTATGAGTGCATCGTCTGAATTAATTACTAAACCACCAATAACTAATTACCATCATATGCAGATGATTATGCAATGGCCTCCAACCTTTTGTGGGAGGCCAGATAAAAATTGCAAGCCCTCCGTAAAAATGTCAGATTTCTCAATCCATGGCCTTTGGCCAGGAAATGCTACAGGTCACACTCCTTTTACGTGTAATGATCCTTCAAATCCAACGACGGTCGAAAAAGTGGTACATATGCATGAATGTATAATTTTATTATTTCTATATAATATATAATTCTAATTCTATACTATACAGTGGTTAAATGACAGGAGCCTAAAGAATTTCTTGGGGTTGTATTGGCCTTCTTTGGAGGTTCACTGGACTGACGAAAACTTATGGAAGCATGAGTGGGACAAGCATGGTTATTGCACATCAGAAATCGTCCCAGATGTTCAATATTTTAATGGGGCGATAACATTTGCGAGACGACTGAAAGATATGCTTAAAACGTTAGAGAAGGGTGATATGGGTCCGAAAAATCATCGTGCTTACACTGTAACGGGTATGAAGACATTTATCTCTGAACAAGTGTTAAAAGATAAAAATATTGATGTTTACATCTCATGTGATCATCAGCGGGCTACTTCTTCTTACGTCTTCTTCTTGAAGCAAATTCACTTCTGTTTGGACAAATCGCTCAACACATTCATATCTTGCCCCAAAAGTACAGCCACAAGAGGCTGTGGTAGAGTAGACGATCAAAATCTCATATTTCCAAAATAGGGTACGTACGTAAAATATTACTCCCTCCGTTTCAAAAAGATTGGTCTGGTTTGACTTGGCACGAAGCTTAAGAAATTAAAGAAAACTTTTGAATCTTGTGGTCCTAAATTAAAGTTATGTCAAATGTACAAAATTGCCCTTAATCTTGTGGTTTTAAACATGCCACGTGGAAAGCAAAAAGTAAAATGTTACCAAAAAAGGAAATAGGTCATTTTTTTGAAACTGACTAAAAAGGAAAGGAGGTCATTCTTTGTGAAACGGAGGGAGTATTAATATATACTATACTCCCATCCCTTGCATGCATGTAATTATAAGCACTATTTGTTTTTTTTTCTTTTCTTAATTAATTTTCAGGCAAGGAAGCTTAATTATCAAAGATCGGATCGGAGACTAATATATATAAATCTCTGTCGTCTATGTTCCTAGCTTTTAAACAATATTATAATATATAGTTGATCGATGATGGTTACATTTTACTAATATTAATAATACTATTATTATGTTGTGGATGATATATATATGCACTTACTTAATCTTTATTATATTGTATATGTGGACGATTTTGAGTTTTTGCAGGGTCGGAAGCATGGGTACCACTGACCAATTCTACATTGGAAGTTTGTCATCACAAGTGTAGCTCCCTTGTGTGTTA
>NW_006240290.1:0-272 GCF_000226075.1 Solanum tuberosum
GCTGTAGATGAGGGTGATACATCAGGATGCACATAACGCAGAGTCAATGGAGGTGTACCGGCCATAGCATCTGACTGCTCGCTACTAGAATCTCCAAGCCTCATGGCAATGGGAGATGGAGTACCTGCCGATAAGGGTCGTCCTCGACGAATAGCATGTAAAGGTATGTCCTCGTAGCGTACTGAAAGCACTGCCTGTGAAGTAAAGGAAGCACCTACTGATCGACGGTAATTAGGATAATATTACCGAGGATCCGCCGTACCAAACGGAAT
>NW_006240290.1:291-7963 GCF_000226075.1 Solanum tuberosum
ATGCGCTCTGGCGCAGAAGAAATAGATCCTGCAATATCCTCAGAATCTATGGGTCTCCTAGACTTCTTCTTTTTGGCCTGTTTAGTCTGGCTAACTCCAAGATGCTCGTGATGTATATCACCGTCACCGCCTGATAACATTTGTATGCAAATTTACATGTATAATATATATAAAAATCATAAATTCAATAAAATTAGCAAAATACATTTACATATATATACCAGCTAGCTTTCATTCTACACTATTCCTCCTCGCTTGTCAATTCCATCATTCTTCCATTCTTCTTCCTATTTCATTTTCATTATCGTCACATTCTTCGTCATCAAATGATTCATTTTCCTCATTCTCAGATATTTCTTCCATTCAATATCTCATCATCAGATACTTCTTCTAATATGTGTTGAGGATGTTGTAGTGTGGTTTCCAATTCAACATCAACTTGTTGTTGAACAATTGCAACATCATTTTGATACGCCACATCAAAGACACTGTTAATTTTAATTCTTCCCACAGGCTTACTTTTTATAACAACCCACCAATCAGCTTTGTCTCTACGCAATGGATATGAAGCGTAATACACTTGTTTAGCATTTTGTGCAATAATAAAAGGATCATAACTTCTATAATTCCTGGTGTGCTTAGCTTTAATTATATTATGTTGATGGTCTATCTTTGTGCCTCTATGTGATGGGTCAAACCACTCACACCGAAACAATACAATTTTCTTCTTATGCCAACTTGAATAGCTCACTTCAATAATCTCTTGAATGACACCATAATATTCAATAGTTTGACCAGTACCATCAACATCACCTTGTATGTAGACACCGCTATTATTTGTTTTCTTGTTCCTAGAAACTTCTTCAGTTTGAAACTTAAAACCATTGATACAATACTTATTCATTGTCAGTACTTGAGATTTAGGTCCAAGTGCTACTTCTTTCACTAATTGCAAATGTTGGACACTTGAGTATTCATCGTAAACCTACGTGATTGTTATTTCAAGTAATATAATTTAGTATAACATGAATATATTATTAAATACTTAGTGATTGCACACTTACATAGTTCCTCAGCCATGTGGAAAATTATGTATAGATGACTTCATTACCCCATGTGTTTACGAACAAGCTGATCATTTTACATTCAAGTATTTCGTTAGTTAATGATCACTTATTAGTATGTAATTTAATAACATATTTTTAACACGTACTTGACATATGGTTGAATCTCTGGACAATTAAGCAAAATATGTATCACAACTGATTACATTTCCATATCAGTAAAGCCTCGCTTTCCACGTTTTTTAGATCCTCGACCATTCTGATTAAAAATTGATATCGGTGGAAATAAAGGATCAATATCGCCTTCATCATTGCGATTGGCCCTGTTTCTCCTACATGACATATCACCACCAAAGTAATTGAAATAAAAATCACCAGTTTCTCTCCCAATATGACCTTGAACAAATGATCCTTCGATCCTTCCCATTTGCTTAATCGTTTGCTTCGAACTGCCAATTTTTTTGCATGTATATATATGTTAAAATATAAAAGACTTGGTGAATATATATAACTTAGTGAATATTTCAAATGGATACATCCATCTTGTTTGAATCGGACCTCCGAGGCGGGCCTCTTGTACAAGGTGAATTGGAAGATGCTCCATCACATCAAAGAAACCACATGGAAATATCTTCTCCAACTTAGTAGTAGTAACAAGAATATTTTCCTCCATCCTGTCTAAACTACTCTACAACAACTTTCTAGAACACAAATCTTTAAAAAAAAAGACCTTATCTCTGTGATTGGTTTCCATATCCTTTCGGGTAGATGGCTAAAAGCGATAGGAATTAAAGTTTCCATGAACACATGACAATCATGACTTTTCATACCTATCTATTTTCCTTCATTCATATTTGCCCGCTTTCCTAAATTCGAAGCATTGCCCTCCGGCATCCTCAAATTTTTAACCCACTCAATAATTTCACGTTTCTCATCCAATGTGAATGAAAAGCTGGCTTTGGGCTTAACTATTTTACCATTCTGTAATTCCTACAACCATAACTCTTTTCTCCTACAGTATTCCTTTATGTCCATTCTAGCTTTTGGATTGTCTTTTGTCTTACCCTTAACATCCATCATTGTGTTAAACAAATTGTCAAAGTAATTTTTTTCAATGTGCATCACATCAAGATTATGTCGTAGCAGACTATCCTTCCAATACGGCAACTCCCAAAATATGCTTTGTTTGGTCCAATTATGTTAAACACCATATCCAGAAAGTCTAGAAAGTGAAGCTTCTGTAACTCTAGGTAATTGAGAAACTCTCTCCCAAATTTGATGCCCTGTGAGTAATTGAGGTGGGTGTTGACACCCAATTTTGGACTTCCACAATGTAGATTAATCACCGAGTTTCTTAAATTTTCAAACGATTTGAAATAATTAGTTTTTATAAAGTTCAAAATATTTTTCAAGTTACTTTTAATTAATTTCATCATTTTATAACTTTTAAGTAACATATATGTTTTATATGATTAGTATATTTTATAAGCATTTAGAAAATTATCTCAAAAAAGATTTTAATTTTAGTAAGTATTTTATTTAATCACTTTAGTTTAAATTATGGTTATAATTTTGAATCATTAGTTTACAATTAAGTTTATTATTTCATTTTTGTCAAGATTAAGAATCTCGTTAATTAATCATATTATTTCTTCTTATTTGGATTTTTGACCAAATTCACCAATGAAATTCAATTTGGTTAGATTGTTAATTCATTTGCCTAACCCTTTTATTTCAATTTTAATCATTTATTTTCCCACCTTAAACCCATTTGAGACCAATTTTGGGCCTATTTGGCAATTTTCCAGCAGCCCACTACATTCAATACCCAAGTGTACAACCCACCAACTCCCAAACCCACTCCCTCTTTGTTTTCCAAACTCTCAGCCCAACCCATTACCCTTAATTTCCAGCGTAAAACAATACATACAGCAGTACTAAAATAGCAGCGGCACAACCCGACCCACCCCTGCGTCTTCCTCTTTCTTCACAAAATCAGATGACCCCATCTCGTCCAAAACCAGACGCCAGACGAAATTCAGCGAGCAAATCGCGCTGCAAACTCGGAAATCTTGCCCAACTACCCTGCAGAACCAATACCATAGCATCCCCAATGTCAAACCCTCACGTCTCCTTCTCCCCCCTTTCGCGGAAGCACTGTATTTCCCATCCTTTCCACTGTTGCCTCGAAAAGGAACGGGTAGATTCAAAATTCAAACCGATTTTACCCCCTAAATCTGCCCTTTCACCCCTCTATAAATAGCCTCCTTAGTTTTCATTCAAGGGAGGGGATTAAGTTTTAGAGAGGAGAAATTGAGAGAAGTGCGAGACAGGGGATTTTCACCAAAACTAGGTTTTCTTTGGTTTCGATTACTCGCTTGTTCGAATTAGGCTCGCAGTAAAAGCTTCACGGTCAAGCTCGTTGTTCTAGTCTCGCTGCCCCGACAAAGGTAATATCCATTCTATTTTGTATTCTGTTTGTTTCAATCCCTATTATGTGATAAATTTGTTTCAATTGTTTGATGCTTTCTTATGGATTTTTGCTATTTTCTTATGTTAATGTCTTTGCCACCAAATATAGTCCTTATTGAACAAATATTTTGGTTGTTTAATATGTATAGCTACTGATCAAATCTCCTCTTCTCTTTTATACTTGAAAAAAATAAAATGCTTATTTGTGGCTTGGTTTCATATTAATTACTGCCTCAATTCAGATTATTCTTATTAATTTTGTGTGAGTAACTTCCTTCACATGCCATTTGAATTCCTGATGCATCTGTTTGCCCTAAAAAAAATTATATATATATATATACGTCAATCGGTTAAATAGGATCTTTCTTGTGTTCTGTTTAAGATTTTGTCCTAAAATTTGCCTGGAGTATGAATTTGTTGGTGTTAATATTTCAAATATGCTATGCTGACCTCTTTTAGTATAATATGAGTTGTTGTGGCTATGTTACATCTGGTTGGGTCTCTTAGTTTGCTCATTTTTAAATTAAGGGGAAAGTTTGTGTTTGTCGATGGTTTTGACATGTAAACAAGACTATACCGACTTATGTTGAGTGATTGTTTGAGTTCATTTATTTTCTCTTGGATCGGATATGCCTAATTACCATTTGTTGTTGTTGTCATGGTTAGATACTACCTTGTATTTATTTTTTTTCTCTTTTTTCTTTTTAATGCACTATGAAAGTACTGGGTAGGTTACAAGATTTAAGTTGTGATTTGTTTTTTTTTGTTAAAATATATATATACCTCATATATTGCTGCCTTCAATTATTTGGATTGTGAGACAACATAAATGATTATTTTCCTCCATAGCCTTTTTGCCAGGATATAGTTGTATGTGGCCATATTTTTTTTTTAGTTCACTGTTGATCTTGCTTTGCCTCACTTAGTTGATGTTATATCTTTCTACTTAGTTAAGAAGTTCATTTAATTAATTGGCTTGTCTTAATCTTAATTAACTGTTGCAATTATCTCGTTTCTTTGGATATAAGCCCTTCGTCTTTTGTTTAGAAGTGCTTTTATTTTGCAATTATGTTTGTATCTCCTAAAGTGATTGATGTGTTTACTTCTATCTTGAATTGATTACTTGATGGTCGTTTTGTTGGAATTTTATCTCTATTCTAATTCTTAGTTATCTTTTTGTTGCATAAAATCTACCCAAGTCCTCACGGACTCAACCTTTGCATTTCAAAGGGGACCACGAAGGCCCTAAAATTCTTTCATTGAGTCTGCCAACTTTGAGAAATTGAAGAACAAGTCTTTGGAATTGACGTAGAGGTCTTGGAAAGCAGAAAAATGGGATGTATACATCCGACATACACTGATATACAAAAAGTGTATACAAAAACGGAATTGAGTAAAGGCCCAAAAAAATTCAGCGAAATTGGCCCAAATTCATTTCCTTTACCTTTAAATTATTTAATTATCTTCATTTATTGTTTTTTTTTTATCATTAACTCTAACTTTAGAATTGTTAATTAGCTTAATTAGATTCCCCAAAAGATGAGTTATTTTCTTTGTGTTGGTTTAATTTTAATACATTTCATGTTTTTGTGTTCATTTATTTTATTAATCAAGTATATTGGTCAAAATTCTATATCTTCAATTAAGTTAAACCTTTGGTTCTTAAAAATAGAAGTTTTTTAATGCTTTTCACTTAATCACATTTTATTCATTTTAAAATTATTTTTTAGTTAAAGTATTTTTCTTAAATAAACTTTAAAATGTTAGTTAAAACCTTTTCAATTAATAATTAATATTAATAATCTAATCACTTGCATTTTATTTCCAATGTCTCATTTTAGGTCTCTCTCTAGAAAAATAAAAATAAAATGTGTCATTTATTTAATTATTTTCTCAAAGTTAATCAAATATTATAAATTATTAATTTTTTTTAAAATCATTTTCCCAAAGAATTAGTCAAAAAATTATTATAGTCAAGTCGTAGGATAACTGCATGTTAGCGGCTACTTTAAGTGTTAATACCTTCTTAGAGTAGAAAAAAGAACTTCTTACCCATTTTCTCTAAAAAATTTAAGGTTTATCTGTTAAAGCCTTTTTAAATTAAGTTTTCCTAATTTCTTTAAAAAATTAAGTGGCGACTCTTCTCTAAGTATTTTTCTCAAATTGTTTTATACTTAGAACATTTCAAAAAGTAGTTTTTTCTAAAGATAGGAAAATTACGGCATAACAGTGGGGGTCACTTTCAACCTTACTTTTCCTAAATGCATTTTTCATCTGTCTAAACTCATGGTCCATTGGCAAGAACTGGCGATGACAATCAAACCATGTATTTTTTTCTGCCATTCTTTAAAGTGAATGCCTTACTATTTTCCATGCAATACGGACATGCTAGCTTTCCAGCTGTCATCCAACTAGACAACATCCCGTATGCAGGAGAATCATTAATAGTCCACATTAAAGAAGCACGCATAACGAAATTCTGCTTAGTTGATATATCATAAGTCAAAACGCCTTCAAACCACAATTGTTTGAGCTCATCTATCAATGGTTGTAGATAGACATCAATCAAACTTTTTGGATTATAGGGACCTGGAATAACACAACTTAGAAAGATGTAGTGACTAGTCATGCACATTTCAGGAGGAAGATAATACGGAGTAAGAAATACTGGCCAACATGAATAAGGCGAAGCATTATTAGAGAATGGTGTGAAGCCATCTGAACACAACCCCAATCAAACATTTCTTGGTTCACTAGCAAAATTAGGAGATACATTATCAAAATGCTTCCATGCTTCACCATCAGATGGATGAGATAAGACACCTGACGGCCTTCTATATTCACGATGCCATCTCATATGTGGGGCAAACCTCATCGATGCATACAACCTCTATAACCTAGGAATGAGAGGTAGATAATGCATCGCCTAAGCTGGGACCATCTTTCCAGCCAAAGTCCTCTTACAACGAGCATGTCCACAAAACTTACAATTTTCTAATTCACTATCAGTCTTGTAAAACAACATGCAACCATTAACACAACAATGAATTCTATCATACGTCAATCCTAACTTGGACACCAAACGCTTTGCCTGATAAAAATTCTTTGGTATGTTAAACTCCGGATTAACTAGTTCACCTAAAAGATCAATCATTGAGTCCATAGCCGCATTAGGAACATTTCAATCTGATTTAATATTCATTAATCTAACCACAACTGACAAGGCAGAATGCGGACTTCATTCACATAGTGGACGACTAGACTTTTCTAATTGATCATAGAAGCGTCTTGCTTCTTCATTAGGAGCTTCATCAAAATATTGTTCCGGTTCCATCCCACCTTGAACCCCGAAAGCATCATTGATCTTTCATGAACCCTATCATGTTCAACCCTAATTTGGCCATGTGGTGCAACCATATTATATACATCCACAGGCATCAAATTATAAAACATACCATCCAATCCATCACTTTCTCCATGATCAATCCATACAATTTATCTAGGCTTAAATTCATTACGATACAAATGAACCATAACTCTATCTGGTTTAAAAAAATTTAAGCACTTACATGCACTACAAGGACACCTAACCAATCCATTATTCTTGAAAATGTCAAGTGTCATTGTATGTTCAATAAAATTTCTAACACCGTCAATAAACTCAGGTTTCAAACCAGCACCAGTTTCATAATGCAAATTATACATCCACAAATGATGATCCATCTACAAAAATATAGATATTCAATTATATTATAAATAAAATTTAATAATAATTTTACTACATTAATTCATAGTTAATATATATTTATAATAATTACTTAAAATTCCAAATTCAAACTAGTAGTAGTTCTAAAATTAGTTTAGTACTGACTTAACCATATGATTTATTTTAACTTATTTAAACAACTTAACAATTTTAACTAATTTAGTTTTGACTTAATACAACAACTAATTCCACCAACTAAATCACATTATTTAATATAACTTATTTAAGCAACTTAACAACTTTATATCTTTAACTAGTTTAGTATTGACTTAATTCCAACAACTAAATCCACCAACTAAACCACATTATTTATTTTAACTTATTTAAACAACATAACAACTTTAACTAGTTTAGTTTTGACTTAAATCCA
>NW_006240290.1:8934-10087 GCF_000226075.1 Solanum tuberosum
CAAGATCTAAGTTTAAGTTCAAATTCTAATTTCAAGTTCAAGTTCTAAGTTCAAGTTCAAATTCTAAGTTCAAGTTCTAATTTCAAGTTCAAGTCTAAGTTCAACTTCAAAATATGCTTTGTTTGGTCTAATTAAGCTCAATTAGTTCAAGATCTACAAAGTTAAAGCTTAATTAATTAATCAATACTAATTAATTAAGTTCAAATTAAGTTCAAGTTCTAGTTAATTAGTTGATCAAAATAAAGTTTATATTTATTCCTAATTAAGTTTTCAAGTTATTATAAATTAATTAAGTTTAGTGTAGTTCTAATAAATTTATATTAAGTTCAAATTAATTTAAGGTCAATAAGATTTTCAAGTACTACAAAATTCTAATTAAGTTCAACTAAAATCCAGGTTCTAATAAGAATAAAAATTAAGTTCTAATAATAAATTAAAGTCAACAACAATTTCAAGTTCATATTACTAATTAAGATCAATTTATAGTAAATTCAAGTTATAATTAATAATAAGTTCTAATTAAGTTGTAATTCAAATCCCTAAAATTCCAAATTCAAACTAGCTAGTTAGTGTACCCAAATTCAAACTATTAGTCCTAAAATATCAAATATTATTCTAACTAGTCCTAAATTCCAAATTCAAACTAGTCTTAAAATAACAAATTCAAAGTATACTCATAGAATTCAAAAAATCAAAACTAGGGCTAAAAATCCCAAATTCAAACTAGTAGTAGTCTTAAAATCTCAAATACAATTCAAACTAGTTCTAAATTCCAAATTCAAACTAGTCTTAAAATCACAAATTCAATAAGTTATATATATAACATGTAACACCCCGTATCCGAAACAGACCAAAAATACAGATTTTGAGAAGTTGCAGGTGTAATCCACGGTTGTCATCAATGGACCGTAGGTCAGACCACGGCCCGTGCTGGTAGTCTGTGGTTCACTACTGAACCCGTCCCTAAAACCAGCTCAAAAAAGTCGGCTAAGTCCCAACTCACGGACAGACCCACGGTCCGTAGATTAGACCACGATTTGTGGTCTATGTCCGTGGGTCGAGACCTCATTTACCCAGCCTCTGACACAAACTATGGTCTACCAGCACGGACCGTCATTCGTTCCACGGTCCGTAGGTCTGACCGTAGATGAGG
>NW_006240291.1:0-10071 GCF_000226075.1 Solanum tuberosum
TGAAGAAGAAGATTCAGAAATGTTAGGGAAGTTTTAGCAGAGAGATTATGGCTTTTCGAAAAAAGTGCGCTTATTAGTCATAGATTTACTTACACGTAGTAGAAGAGTCTACAAGCAGGCATGTCTACATGGCTGCTTGTATGACAAGGGCATTTTCGTAACTTTCTACTTCTTCTTTCCTTAAGCCTTTGTATCCTCTTGCTTTAAGATTGTACCTTTCGTTTATGGACCCAAAAACCAATCAATATATTTATGTAATGGCTTATATGTCCTATCAAAAGATTATTCTTATCTTGAATTGTGTGGGCCCAACATTGACTCACTTTACAATGTCGGCTCTTTATTCATTTTTTTCATTTAAACATTTGTATATATAGTATTTTCATTACTATTTAGTATTTTTTTTTGTATTAAATTTATTTCTCTTATTCTTTTTGTTGGTTCTAGATTTAAGAATAATATAAATAATACTATAAATCACAATAATTAACAACTAAATATTTAAAATTTAGATAAAAAAAATTCAATTGACTCTTGATATTCTATTGGTACCACATAAAATTGGTTATATGATAAACATATATTATTTGAAATTGACGTAAAAGTATTATAGATCACAATAATTAATAATTTTAAAAAAATTAAATACATATAAAAAAATCACTTGACTCCAAAAAAATCTATCAATGTCGCATAACTTTGGACATGAAAAGTAACATATATTATTTGAAAATTACGTTAAAAAGGTATTATAAATTACAATAATTAATAATTTGATATATTTAAAAGACAAAAAAAAAGTTATATGCCACATAAATTAAAACAAAGAGAATAATATATACTATTATTTTAAAATTATGTAAAAAAAATACTATAAATTACAATAGTTAACAACTTAAAATATTTTTAAAGTCATATAAAAATTTTGATAAGTTCTCAAGTTTCATGATATCACATAAATTGAGACAAAAAAATTAGTAATATATTTTGGGCCCCGTGCTGGCACTAGGTCCTGTATCTAGTCATACTAATAATGCAGACCGTGGTTTTGATTTTTGGGCCTCTCTATGTTTGCCCTTGATTCTTAAATTAATTTCATCATAACTACACATACATATTACTTTACTCCTATTTAGAAGTGGGAGTAGGGAAGGACAAACAAGGGAAAATAGGTAATTCTAATGTTAGCTTTGGGGTAATTTATTTGTCACATGTGTATCCACTTTATCCCTTCTTTCATTGTTCATCGCTACCGTCTACCGTCTGCTCTAGATTTCTTCTATCACTGGCTTTTGCTCTTCCTCAAATCCGGATCATCGTTTTTGGATCTCAGTTTTGCCTCAAATGTTTCTTCGATGTTGCTCTAATCCTTAGTTACAGTAAGTTTTGCTTTCCCTTCTTCCCAAATTTTTCGGTAATGTCTGTAACTCTTCAAAAGAACCTATAATGGTAGTTTTTTCCATTATTCTTTCCATTCTTAGGTTTTCTTTGGATTCTTAGGTACTTGAGTTGGACCAACACAGCTCCAAAAGGTGGTACCAAAAGCATTTCAAGTTGTACTATAAGGCCTCATAATTTTTTGCCCTTTGTGGCCCAATTTTATTGGCTCTTCTACACGTGGAAGGATGATAAAATTATACAACACAAGTACATATGCTCAAAACGCTCATTTGAAGCAAGCTCTTTCAATTATGAATTTTCATCTTTAACTCAGAACCCTTCAAGATTGAATTTTGTGAGTTTTTTCACCTTCTTTTCTTCGTCTATGTTTCTTTCTTTTTGCCCTTGTATTTTTATTTTTCTCTTTTTATTGGTAATGAAATTTGATACTCTTTGTTGGAAATGGAAATTGGGTAAATCGGTAATGAAATTTGTGTAACAAAAATTTAAACACTTTTTTAGGATGGATGGATTCTTTGATGATGAATTTGGTGTAAATTTTTTTACATGCATGTCAATATTATGTGAGGTTTTCCCTGTAATGTACCTAGGGTGTTTGATAGTTTGCCTAAATCAACTTTTTTTTCCCTTTCAAGCTGCAAGTTCTGAAAAGAAAAAAGAAAATTTTGCAGCAGCAAGTCTTATTCTTGCCCGTTTTTTTTCTCTAATTTCAGATACTACATGTTATTGGCCTCTCTAACTATTATTCTTGATGAACTACTCTCTATACTAAATTGGATGGATTTTCTACATGATGAACAAGGTTAGTTGTCTAAGATGTTAAATTGATTTGAGCTTAATTTCTACTTCAAAAGTTGTCCAAAAGCAGAGAAAATTATTAAAGACTTAGTTTAGCAGCAAGTTACAGTCATACTCGGAATGCATTTCCATGATTGCATTGTTAGGGTGAGTATTACTCCCTCGATTTCAGTTTATGTGTCTTACTTTCTTTTTTAATTTAGTCTTTTAAAAAAAAATGTTTCTTTCTATATTCACTAACTTTTAAATTCTGACATTCTACACATGTTAAGACCACAAGGTTCAACTGAAATTTTGATGAATTACACACATTTTAGTTTTAAGATCATACGATTTGAAAATCATCCTTATTTTCTTGTACTCCGTATCCTGACCAACCATGACACGTAAAATAAAGCGGGGGAAGTAATGATTTTTGCCTTGTTTGACATACATTCTTACTAAATTTGCTTTGTTCCTGATTCTGTTTTACTTCTTTCTATTAAAAAATTGCAGGGTAGTGATAGACCTGTGCTTTGAAAAGCAAGATAATCCTAATTTGGCAGTGAGAGGCTTCTCATTCATCGATGATGTTGAGAGATTAGTTGAAGCTGAATGCCCTGGAGTTGTTTCTTGTGCTGGGATTATCGTGTTGGTTGCTAGAGATGCACTTGTGGTTACGGTAAGTGAAAAACTCGATAGAACAACTTACTTTTTTATTGAATAATCAAATTTTGCAGATAATTAAGACTAATGATAGTTTAAGAGAGGTGACTAAAACGCATCAAGTTTAGGATGGTCTTTAACGATTCAACCTTTTATGTATCTATTTATCTTCGTGTTACTGATAATGATGATGTCACTGGCGTGATAGAGAGGTCCATTTTAGAATGTGCCAACTAAAGAATAGATGGAACAATATCAAATGTCTCAAAAGCCAATGCTCACATTCCAACCCAAAAAATATCAAATTATTAATACTTCCACCTACAATAGAATTTACAGGTGATAATTCTACATATAAACATGTGTACGAGGAGATCAGTCGTAACACATTCACATAAAATCCTAACCTCTATATCCTTCAGAAGAAAGATCTACTAAACCCAAAAGGCCACCAAATGCCTACCTGTAATAGTTACAGGAAGAGTCTGCACTACATAAAAAGGTTAGTGAAGCTTACACCCCATTGTTAGAACTGAAAAATGCAGATCTGAAGGAATAGAATTACATTCTTTAATAGGAGAAGTCTTTCAATTTTTAATAATGTCTTGCTTCATTTTTCTTTCTTCGTGTTATGGACTTCTCTAGATTTCTTATAAAATTTGTAAGACACTAATAACAATCTTTTATATCTTTTTCCATACCTGACAAATAAATGAATAATCCGATTAAGTAATAGGTAGAAATAATAGGAGTATTTAACTTTGAAACTATAGAAAAGACATCACTTTTCTCTGTTAGACTATAACTATGAGTATTTGATCCTTTCTCACCCTAAGATGGAGTTAATCATGTAATCTTTAGATGGTATATGTATACAACTTGTGAACTGGATTGAGCTTCTAACTTTAAAATTGTTATCTTTAATGTATGATGCTTTCGGTCATTAGCCATTATATTATCTTACCGAAACATTATTGAAACTATTATAAAGGTCAGCTGGTAGCTTCATTAAGTTTTTGCTACTATATCAAGATGATAATGTGGTACATAAGTGAATATGATCAACGAGACACTGATTATACAAAGAAAACTATTTAAGGAAGTTATGAATAAGTTAAACAACAAAGTACTGTCAAATTTTCACTGAACTAACCTGCCAACATCTATATTTTCTTTACTTGATTTTAAAGTTGATACAAATCTTTAGTTTCAGGGTGATAAAGGTCATGGATTGTAACACTACATAGTCGGAATTTGATCTCAAAATATATCTATTTTAATTTGCAGTCATGATTTAGCTCTAGATTGAAAAGTTTAAAGGTTCATCAATGCTAGCACGAGTGCTGCAATATAAAGTGTATTTCCATCCTGTTGGTGTTCTATGTTAATAGAAACTTCTCCCATCGAGTTCACAAGTTTAATAAAAAGAACTTAATCGGATGTGATAGGTGATTTACATGCTCTATGATGATATTTTTTGAAAGTTAGTTTTCTCTTCTTCACCTATAAATGATGGTTGTATTTTGAGGGGACTCTAAAAGTACAAATTAATTCTTTTATTCATCTTTTTTGGTAGGTGTTCAAAAGTTGTCGTGTGAGATCATATGAATGGATTGTTGGTGTTCTGTGGTAATACGAAGTTCTACTTTAAAGTTTACAGACTAGCTTCATGTTACATATGAATAACAAGACTCAATCATACATAGAAGACGGTCCATGTTCTAAGGTATGAAGCTTGCATTTAATATGTCTCTCATTTTTCTTGATTTTGGTGTCTCTGCATTATCAGATAATATAATGTATCACATGAAAATTGACGAGGGTCATAGATGTCTAGCATGTATTGTTTGCATCAGACGTTTTAAGTTGAGCTTTAGTGGTGGAGTAGCAGTTCTATTCTAAATTTATTGCCTTTAAGCCTTCGTGCTCTGGAATTCTGTAGATCAGGTGAACCTCAATTGGGATCCTCTCTTTTCCCGTGACACATTTCTTTTTTTGAGGCGGTTTCTTTTTCTCAATCTTACCATTTATATCTACTGATTGTTGAACCCAAAAAAAATACAGAAATATCTATTGATTGTGTTTGCCATGTCCAATAGTTTAACATTTTTAGTGCTACGCCTATATGCACTCTAAGCTAACATAATATTATGTGTTAATTACTGCCACCGTCTTATTGGTTTAGTGGGAGCATTCTTCGTTTTGCCTGTGTGATTATCCCAATTTCTCACATTTGTTTTGTTGTTATTTTTATTTTGGTCTCCTGTTTTTCATATGCATAGTTAGGATCTGGTGGTTTACACCGATATGGTATTGTAGTTTCTATGGATGAGCTTCATTATTTTGACTGTAGTTGATTTATATTTTCTGTTAGTAGAATTCAAATATATTACTAAGTTGAGTTGTAAATTGGTGTTATGGAAACTATAATTCTACTTAATCCTGGAACATATATTCCTACTGAAATATGCTTGCTCTTCAATATATATTTTAGGAATATACTAAGATATATGATATACAAACTCATTACAAATACCCAAAACTCTACGCAAGAACACTAGCCAAATATCAATATTCATGTTTTCAGTAATAGGAATCTCTACATCTAGACAACAAGACACACTGCTCCATTACGACTACAGTTGTTTGGCTCTGCAATTAGTTTCAACAAACCTGCACATTGACTTAAGATGTTATCTTCTCACCAATACATTTGCCTTATCATGTGACCAAGGAACATATAGAAAATTTTCCTTGTAAGATAATGCTGCCATAACATGATTAGATTTCTTATAAAATTTGTAAGACACTAATAACAATCTTTTATATCTTTTTCCATACCTGACAAATAAATGAATAATCCGATTAAGTAATAGGTAGAAATAATAGGAGTATTTAACTTTGAAACTATAGAAAAGACATCACTTTTCTCTGTTAGACTATAACTATGAGTATTTGATCCTTTCTCACCCTAAGATGGAGTTAATCATGTAATCTTTAGATGGTATATGTATACAACTTGTGAACTGGATTGAGCTTCTAACTTTAAAATTGTTATCTTTAATGTATGATGCTTTCGGTCATTAGCCATTATATTATCTTACCGAAACATTATTGAAACTATTATAAAGGTCAGCTGGTAGCTTCATTAAGTTTTTGCTACTATATCAAGATGATAATGTGGTACATAAGTGAATATGATCAACGAGACACTGATTATACAAAGAAAACTATTTAAGGAAGTTATGAATAAGTTAAACAACAAAGTACTGTCAAATTTTCACTGAACTAACCTGCCAACATCTATATTTTCTTTACTTGATTTTAAAGTTGATACAAATCTTTAGTTTCAGGGTGATAAAGGTCATGGATTGTAACACTACATAGTCGGAATTTGATCTCAAAATATATCTATTTTAATTTGCAGTCATGATTTAGCTCTAGATTGAAAAGTTTAAAGGTTCATCAATGCTAGCACGAGTGCTGCAATATAAAGTAAATTGAAAAGTTTAAAGGTTCATTAACCCTAGCACGAGTGCTGCAATATAAAGTGTATTTCCATCCTGTTGGTGTTCTATGTTAATAGAAACTTCTCCCATCGAGTTCACAAGTTTAATAAAAAGAACTTAATCGGATGTGATAGGTGATTTACATGCTCTATGATGATATTTTTTGAAAGTTAGTTTTCTCTTCTTCACCTATAAATGATGGTTGTATTTTGAGGGGACTCTAAAAGTACAAATTAATTCTTTTATTCATCTTTTTTGGTAGGTGTTCAAAAGTTTGTCGTGTGAGATCATATGAATGGATTGTTGGTGTTCTGTGGGTATACGAAAGTTCTACTTTAAAGTTTACAGACTAGCTTCATGTTACATATGAATAACAAGACTCAATCATACATAGAAGACGGTCCATGTTCTAAGGTATGAAGCTTGCATTTTAATATGTCTCTCATTTTTCTTGATTTTGGTGTCTCTGCATTATCAGATAATATAATGTATCACATGAAAATTGACGAGGGTCATAGATGTCTAGCATGTATTGTTTGCATCAAACGTTTTAGGTTGAGCTTTAGTGGTGGAGTAGCAGTTCTATTCTAAATTTATTGCCTTTAAGCCTTCGTGCTCTGGAATTCTGTAGATCAGGTGAACCTCAATTGGGATCCTCTCTTTTCCCGTGACACATTTCTTTTTTTGAGGCGGTTTCTTTTTCTCAATCTTACCATTTATATCTACTGATTGTTGAACCCCCCCCCCAAAAAAAAATCAGGAAAATATCTATTGATTGTGTTCGCCATGTCCAGTAGTTTAACATTTTTAGAGATTTCGCCTTTATGCACTCTAAGCTAACTATAATATTATGTGTTAATTACTGCCACCGTCTTATTGGTTTAGTGGGAGCATTCTTCGTTTTGCCTGTGTGATTATCCCAATTTCTCACATTTGTTTTGTTGTTATTTTTATTTTGGTCTCCTGTTTTTCATATGCATAGTTAGGATCTGGTGGTTTACACCGATATGGTATTGTAGTTTCTATGGATGAGCTTCATTATTTTGACTGTAGTTGATTTATATTTTCTGTTAGTAGAATTCAAATATATTACTAAGTTGAGTTGTAAATTGGTGTTATGGAAACTATAATTCTACTTAATCCTGGAACATATATTCCTACTGAAATATGCTTGCTCTTCAATATATATTTTAGGAATATACTAAGATATATGATATACAAACTCATATATCATGATGGAGACTCCGACTTTTGATTTTAGGAAGAAAATCGTATCCCATAAAAGTACTAAACCCGCACTCCGACTTTTGATTTTATATGATGGAGACATGTTCAAAAGTCCACCCTCATTATGTCTCCATCATGTAAAATCAAAAGTCGGAGTGCGGGTTTAGTACTTTTATGGGATACGATTTTCTTCCGCCGCAAACTTACACTTCTTAATCTAATTTTGTTTTATTCTTTAAACATATACTACATTTAATACTGATATCTTCCATGGAAATAAACAAAAGGAGATGTATTTCATAAAATAAATATATATATAAAAAAAGACATTTTTTTAATGAATCTTGTCTTCTTTACCTTTTTGAATGAATTGTTTTCTTTACTTTGATTTATGATTAATAATCGAATAAGTAAACCAAAATTGATCTCAATCAAATCGATTGAATAGATTTGATTTTGATTTAAAGAAATTAATATCTGATTAAAATGATTTGATTTTAATTTTGACCAATAAACGATCTAAATCAACTCAGGAATATTCCTAATGATAGGCTTTAGTAAGACTTGTATATAGGGTTGTTCATGGTTATGGTTAAAAAATCAAATCGAATTGCAATTCGAATCAAATCGATTAAAAAAACTGATATTTGGTGTGATTTGGTTTTAAATTTTGAAAACCGATACCATTTGGTTTGGTTTTGATTTTACTAAAAATCAACTGCAAAAATAACCAAACCGCACCGATAAATTAGATATATAAATTTTATAATTATTTATATATTATTCATAAATAAAACATTTTAAATTTTAATTAACAAAAATCTTTAACTTTACCATTTTCTGAAGCCCACACTTTAGTCAAATTATAACAATCCTAAGTCCAAGTCTATCAAAACCATTTTAGTCTTTATCTACCCTGCTAACCGATAAGTTAGTATTGCTTAATTAAATCGACAATAACTTTTTTGTGGATTGCTCATGTACTAGGTGTTCGTGTCTATCGACATAAGTACGTCCTCAAAATTTTTTTTACTTTCAAACCGAATAAACCAGAAAAATTGGACCAAACCGAACCAAACCAACAATAACGAAACCGACGGTTATTTTTTTGTTTGGTTTGATTTGGTTTTAGAAATTTAAAAAATCGACTAGATTGGTTTGGTTTTGGTTTTAATCAATAACCGATTCAAACCGAACCACGAACACCCTAGTAACTAGCCCCTTAAAATTGTTAGAATACGTTTTTTAAACACTTGAATTTAGCCATATTTTAGTTAAACATATTAACATTTAATAAAATATTTCAATCGAACATTTCAATTCAAATTTTAATTTTTTTTTGTGTGTGCATATTTTCATCCGTCTATTAAATAGTTAAGTTAATAACATATAACATGTCATCTACTTTAAGTATATACATCCATCTCAATTAAAAAAATGCATGAGGTTTTATAATATATTAAGGCGAATGCATACAATTAAAAAATATATATTTTATGTAATTAAATAAACTACTTAATAGACGAATGAAAACACACAACAAAAGTTTAAAAATTGAACAAAGAGTATCTAATCGGAATATTTTATTAAGGGTTGAAATATTCAAGTGAAATGACTCTTGCGCACCCCTTTTTTCGAATAATTTTTCCACTATAAGTGACAGTATTGAAAAGAAATTATTTTAGTTATTCAGAATCGTCACTTAGAATTGAGTTTCGGTGTTTCAAGTCATTTTTTTTAATCTCTTATCAAAAAGAAATAACTCTTTATTTTGATTTGCGAAAATAAAAGAATGGGTAAGAAATTCTGTTGACCGAGGGGAAGGTATTGGCATCCCTGAAGTCCCGTAGTTCTAACACGATAATTTCATTGACTTATACTTATCTTAAACTATTTTGGATATAGGGTTCCAGACTATGGTTTGCTCACATTTTTATTATTTTTTAAATTACATATATGAAAGATTGTAGGATTATACTGAATATATTGTAGTAGTAGTAATATACATAGATGAACAATTTGAATGTCAAGAATATAAAATACATTTCATAGGATGGGAAGGAGGTATATATTGTTTAAATTTGAGGGAGGATTAAAATTTTAAAGCATGAAGGATATAAATATATTTCACACTATTATTATAATCAAACAAATACAAATTGATTTTAAAAAATAAAATAAAATGAGTTTGTGGGTGCTACACATGAAACAAAGCTTTTTGTGACTCTTGGAAATTGGATTCTTCTAGAATTTATTTTGACCACTAATTATACAATTATAAGTTTATAACTTTGCATTAATAATATTAAAAATTACAAAATTGCCATTGATCGTTCTAATCATGGCTCTGCTATATAAAAAATAAAATATATTAAATGTGTGAGTGCAAATATTAGTTTTTCTTTTCCTTTTTAAACATAATACTATATTCCTAATAAAAAAATTGGGAAAATTACGCGGTTAAGTAAACTTATACTATTTAATTACTCAT
>NW_006240292.1:0-309 GCF_000226075.1 Solanum tuberosum
GACAAGGGCGATGGAGGCAGGCCACGCCCGAAGACGACTAAGCGATGTGCACAGGCCACGGCCGATGCAGGTAGTCCACGACCGACATCTGTTGAGTGATGTGCACAGGTCACAGCCGATGCGGGCAGTCCATGATCAATGTCGTCTGGCCGAAGATGCCTGCCGTTGGCCGACTTCGCTTGCTAGAAGCACAGAGGCAACGTTAGAAACGTGTAAAATTCGGCTAATGCTGCCTGCCGTTGGTCGACGCCAATGTCGCCCAGCCGAAGCGCACACGCCACGACATATGCGTGCAGGCCTTGGCCGATG
>NW_006240292.1:417-760 GCF_000226075.1 Solanum tuberosum
CAAGCCACGGCCGGTGACGCCCATCCAATGCGCACGCACCACGGTTGAAGCGTGCAGGCCTTGGCTGATGCTGCATGTCGTTGTTCGACGTCGTTTGCCAGATGCGCACATGTGATGTCCAATGCGTGCAGGCCTTGGCTGATGCCGCCTTGCCGTTGGGGGACCTCTCCTAGCCTCGCAGGCCACGGCCGTTGTCTCCATTCGATGTGCACACACCACAGTTGATGTGTGCAGGCCTTGGGCGATGTCTCTTGTCGTTGGCCGATGCGCGCAGGCCAAGTTTGAGGTCGATAGACTGATGTGTCCAGGCTACAGACGATGCTGGCAAGCACATTCGACGTCG
>NW_006240292.1:9752-10013 GCF_000226075.1 Solanum tuberosum
GTGAGGCGCGCAGGCCACGGCCGGTGACGCCCATCCAATGCGCACGCACCACGATTGAAGCGTGCAGGCCTTGGCTGATGCTGCATGTCGTTGTTCGACGTCGTTTGCCAGATGCGCACATGTGATGTCCAATGCGTGCAGGCCTTGGCTGATGCCGCCTTGCCGTTGGGGGACCTCTCCTAGCCGATGCTCGCAGGCCACGGCCGTTGTCTCCAGTCGATGTGCACACACCACAGTTGATGTGTGCAGGCCTTGGGCGAT
>NW_006240293.1:0-744 GCF_000226075.1 Solanum tuberosum
CTGGGGAGAGGCTGGCGCGGCGCGCCCCAAATGAGCCCAAGGGGCTGGGGCAGCGCACCTGCAGTGTGCCAATATGTAGTCTCTGAAGTTAGGGGCTGGCGCCCCATCCCCGGAATGCACCACGGTCACCTTTCCCCACTCCTTTTTCGTCAGTTGTCCCGTTTGAGCCCCTTTTAAGTGTACCTTCACTCCCTTTGATTCTAATCACTCTAAACTACATCCAAACACCTATAAATCATTCATAACATGATCATAGCCTTGAATTCATAATTCAATATTCAAGGTAAAGTTAAGAGTAATGTCTTGAGAGTTCTTCCGATTATTTAGAGAAAGTCTCTTTGAGTCCTTTTGAGGTGTCTTCTACAATTTCTAATAATTTGTTTCATCACTCAAGTAAGTGAGCATGAGATTTAGGAGAATGTATTCATGAGTCTACAGTATCACCTAGATCTTTCAAGTCAGGAACCAAACTCTTGATTTCATAACTCACATTCAAGAGAGAGTGAAGGAGTAGAGTCCAAGAAAGCCTTTGAGTTCAATTGTGAATCCTTTGAGATCAACTATTGATTTGAACTAAGTTTTGAGGAAGTAAGTAAGAGAATGAGAAGAGTCGAATACATGAGTTCCATGTAGTTATGTAGACCTTCGAGTCGAGTTGTTCCATGCCCATAATTCAGCATGAACTTCGTAAGTTGAGCATCTTTCAGAGAAGTGGTATCTTCAAGTTCTAAGCCTTTAAGTGTT
>NW_006240293.1:928-1678 GCF_000226075.1 Solanum tuberosum
GAAAAGTATATGGGGACTATGTATTCCCAAGGAGATTTAACATGTTTTCACATTTAAATAAGAATGGAAACTGAGATTTCCAAAGAGCTTTCGGGCTAGTTTTCAGAAAAGAGAAATTGCTTTCTAAATAAAGCAAGAGAGGAAACTGAGATTTCCAAGATAGCCTTTGGGCTAAGTTTTGAGCACTAATCTCAACTCAGAGAAGAAGTATGTTTTTAAAACGTAAGAGCTAGTATATTTTGGGAGTAGTATTGAGCACCGATATGGGGGAGAGTTCAAACAATTCATAGCCCCCATAAACCATATAGCCGTCATGGGAAGAAAAGGGTCATACTTTTTAGATGAACTCTTTTCACATATACTAGTGGATCCATTAGTAATTCAGGCCTTTGGCTGGGTATAGGATGCGCTGACAGCGTGAGGCAGATCGATGTATCATCACTATAGCTCTGATGTGATGCTTGTCAGTTAGAGAAACTCATACAGAAGTTAATTGTATTTTCATATACATTTCAGAGTTATGTTGTATCCTTGTTATATACAGAGAGTTGATATCATGTTTTTAAACAACTTTTCTATATATTGCACTTGTTTTAAAGTGCTTTATATTGAAATAATTTTAGTTAAGTATCAGGAGTTGAGTATTTCGAGTTGAGTACCTTAAGTTGAGTATCTTGAGTTGATCTGTGCTTCATTGAGTCGAGTATCATATCTTTGAAGTTGAGTATCATATCTTTGAAGTTGAGTATC
>NW_006240293.1:1865-4753 GCF_000226075.1 Solanum tuberosum
CTCTTACATGCTCGTACATTCCACGTACTGATCCATTTGGCATGCATCTTCTCATGATACAAACACATGTATTCAGGATCATCAACATGAGCTTCGTTGGTTCATCTGAGTGTTTGAGTTAGCTATGGTGAGCCTCCTTGCTTCCGTAGGATTTAATTTACCTTTCAGTTATATTAATTGTTAGGATGTCGTGGGTCTTGTCCCGACTTCCATCTTTATCAGTTAGAGGCTTCATAGATAGTCGGTATCATTTATTTTGTTAAATGTTTAAAGATTTAATAAGTTGCCTATTTTATGGTCGAGTTGAATATTATCTTTATATTCTAGAGTTTTTCATTTCTATTTCAGTTTCATGAATTTTTATTCAGTTTTTAAGCTTTTGTATGCTTGAGTTAGTCTTCTGCTTGTAGTCAGCCAGGATGAGGGTTCGCTTGGGACCAGTAATGGTTTTCGAGTGCCAGCTACGTCCAGGGTGTAGGCTCGGGTCATGACAGAAAGGATCCAATCTTGACTTTGAAAGTACATATGCTTCTGTCCGAAGAGAAGCTCAACAGAGGCAGACTATGCATAGTGCTCAGCTAATTCCTAAGAGTTCTGCCATGGCTTTCCATCATAGCAAAGGTCGAACTAATCAATCACCTGGTAAGCATACTAACCTTATTTATAGACATTGTGGTGAATCAGAACACTCAAAACAATGATGCTACGAGATCATTGTCTATCCAGATTGGTGGGATTTCTTGAAGAAACCTCGCAAAGTCATTCCAAACAGAGTTGTAGCCATGACTACATCAGAAACCAATCAGCCAAATAATGATGGTAAAATAGAACCTCGTGTTGATATGACGCAACCAGGTATTACCAGTAATAACAATGTTAATGTTAATTTAACTGCACTTTCTACGAATAATACTTGGATTATAAATAGTGGAACATCTGATAACATGAACAAAGACCTAAGCGAATCACAATCATTAAAACCATCTTCTAAGCCCTTTATTTCTATCGCTAATAGTGGTACTTCTCTAGTTATTGGAAAAGGACCAATTGTCTTAACAGATGCTTTAAGACTTGACAGTGTTTGGGTTGTACCTACTCTAGATCATAATCTTCTATCTATTAGCCAAGTTACCTCCTCTCTCAATCGCACTATAACCTTTTGGCCTCTTTTCTGTATCTTTCAGGACATTCTGACTCGGGGGACTCTTGGTTATGATGTTAAGCGACACAATCTCTACTTTTTGGAATTACCTAAAGGCGAAGAGAAGAAATTCAGCCATGCATTCCGCACATATGGGTTGAGAAAGCACAGGACAATGTATGGTTATGGCATAGAAGGCTCAGACATATCTCGTTTGGTTATCTTCAAAAACTCAAACCAGATTTGTTTTTAGGTCTAGATAGCTCAGTCTTTCATTGTGACATTTGTGAACTAGTGAAAAATCATTGTGTTCCATATATACCAAGTTTGAATAAATGTTTTGAACCTTTTGCTGTTATACGTTCTGATATTTGGTGCCTGCGAAAGTTGAAACTTTGTCTCAAGCTCGTTATTTTATTACTTTCATAAATGAATGTACTAGGATGGCATGGATATCATTAATTCGAAAGAAGAGTGATGCGTATATTGCAGTCAAAGATTTTTATAATATGGTAGGCACTCAATATCAGTGACAAATCCGTGTTTGGCAATGTCACAATGCCATGGAATTTATGCAATCTACTGTTGACGAATACCTTCGGAAATGAGGTATACGTCATCAAACATTCTGCACATACACACCGGAACAAAATGTCCTAGCAGAAAGAAAAAATAGACAGATTATGAATATTGTCCATGCATCTCTCTTTGACATGAATATGGCCAACTATTTATTGGGGGAAGTGGTTAAGTCTGCGGCTTATCTTATTAATTGGGTTCCATCTCGAGTCGTTAATTTTGAGACTCCACAGCAAAAGATCCATTCTCTTTGTTCTCTTCTGCATCTACCAAACTTAGAGCCAAGGGTGTTTGGTTGCACAGTATACACTCACATTCCCAAAGCTCTACCAGGAAATTGGATCCGTGTGCAAGACGGTGCATGTTTGTTGGTTATTCAGAATTTCAGAAAGGATACTGGTGTTATAATCCACAAAATAAGAAACTATATGTTACTCTTAATACATCTTTCCATGAGTCAGAACCATATTATAAAGGTGGAGTGACACCCTTAGCTCTTCATGGGGAGAATGACATAGAAGAGACTAGGATGAATAGAGCTTTATGGGGAGAAACTGAGTTCTTGGAATTAGAAGCTCACGAGGAAAGGGAAATGCCCATTCCAATATCTTGGAACAAGACATTGTCACACATGAAGACAATGAAAGAATCAGGTAAGAAGGAGATAACAATAAGGAAGTCAAAAATGAAGACGATGAAGGAATTATTCCAGAAAGTACAACAATCACTCCATTAACCAATGAGTCCTCTCAGAATGTTCTACTTGATCATATGCCTCAGGTACCTCTTAATTACTCTTCAAATGAAGTTGAAACTATGTCTAATGATTCTCATTCTCCTACTTCCAGTTATCCAATAAGAAAAACTAAAGATATATCGAGAATACAATATGAACCTGATCTTAATGCCAATTCAAAATATCATATTGGCAATTATACCTCTACCAAAAGATTATCAACCTCATATGCTCTAACTGTTAATCAATTGTCCAAAGTATCTATTCTTAGTGGTGTGCAGGAAGCATTAACAGAATCACAATGGAGAAAAGTGATAAATGAAGAAATGGAGGCCTTGCAGAGAAATCGAACTTGAGAATTGGTTCTGCTATCCAAAGGAAAGAGGACTGTCGGGTGTAAATGGGTGTATACTGTAAAGCTTAAAGCAGATG
>NW_006240293.1:4850-8569 GCF_000226075.1 Solanum tuberosum
TGATGCGTATATTGCAGTCAAAGATTTTTATAATATGGTAGGCACTCAATATCAGTGACAAATCCGTGTTTGGCAATGTCACAATGCCATGGAATTTATGCAATCTACTGTTGACGAATACCTTCGGAAATGAGGTATACGTCATCAAACATTCTGCACATACACACCGGAACAAAATGTCCTAGCAGAAAGAAAAAATAGACAGATTATGAATATTGTCCATGCATCTCTCTTTGACATGAATATGGCCAACTATTTATTGGGGGAAGTGGTTAAGTCTGCGGCTTATCTTATTAATTGGGTTCCATCTCGAGTCGTTAATTTTGAGACTCCACAGCAAAATATCCATTCTCTTTGTTCTCTTCCGCATCTACCAAACTTAGAGCCAAGGGTGTTTGGTTGCACAGTATACACTCACATTCCCAAAGCTCTACCAGGAAATTGGATCCGTGTGCAAGACGGTGCATGTTTGTTGGTTATTCAGAATTTCAGAAAGGATACTGGTGTTATAATCCACAAAATAAGAAACTATATGTTACTCTTAATACATCTTTCCATGAGTCAGAACCATATTATAAAGGTGGAGTGACACCCTTAGCTCTTCATGGGGAGAATGACATAGAAGAGACTAGGATGAATAGAGCTTTATGGGGAGAAACTGAGTTCTTGGAATTAGAAGCTCACGAGGAAAGGGAAATGCCCATTCCAATATCTTGGAACAAGACATTGTCACACATGAAGACAATGAAAGAATCAGGTAAGAAGGAGATAACAATAAGGAAGTCAAAAATGAAGACGATGAAGAAATTATTCCAGAAAGTACAACAATCACTCCATTAACCAATGAGTCCTCTCAGAATGTTCTACTTGATCATATGCCTCAGGTACCTCTTAATTACTCTTCAAATGAACTTGAAACTATGTCTAATGATTCTCATTCTCCTACTTCCAGTTATCCAATAAGAAAAACTAAAGATATATCGAGAATACAATATGAACCTGATCTTAATGCCAATTCAAAATATCATATTGGCAATTATACCTCTACCAAAAGATTATCAACCTCATATGCTCTAACTGTTAATCAATTGTCCAAAGTATCTATTCTTAGTGGTGTGCAGGAAGCATTAACAGAATCACAATGGAGAAAAGTGATAAATGAAGAAATGGAGGCCTTGCAGAGAAATCGAACTTGAGAATTGGTTCTGCTATCCAAAGGAAAGAGGACTGTCGGGTGTAAATGGGTGTATACTGTAAAGCTTAAAGCAGATGGAAGTACTGATAGGTATAAGGCGATGCTGGAAGCAAAATGATACACGCAGAAATATGGATTGGACTATCAGGAAACATTTTCACCAGTAGAAAAATTTAATACTATTCGTATCCTTATATTAGTTGTAACAAATAGAGATTGGACATTGCGACAATTTGATGATGTAAAAAAATGTATTCTTAAATGCTGACTTGGAGGAAGAGGTTTACATGGATCTTCCACCAGGAATAATGCAGGAGCACACTTACAGAAACAAGGTATGCAGATTAAAGAAGGCATTATATGGGTTAAAACAGTCACCATGGGCATGGTTTGGACGTTTCACATTTGTAATGACATCGGTGGGTTATAAACACAGTAACTCTGATCACACTTTGTTTATCAAACACAATGAAGGAAAGGTAATAGCATTGATTTTATATCTTGATAAGATGGTCCTGACAGGAAATGATTCCAATGAAATAGATCAACTTCAGAAGTTTTTGGCATCAAAATTTGAAATGAAAGACCTAGGACAATTGTGATATTTCCTAGGCATTGAAGTATCAAGGTCAAGACAGGGAATTTCCCTTTCTCAGATAAAATATGTACTAGACTTATTAATGGAGACAGAGATGCTAGCATGCAAGCCAATTGATACACCTATGGAGACAAACCACAAACTTGGAAACCCTTCGGGAGAGAAAATAAAAGATGTAGGCAGATATCAACGTTCAATAGGGAAGTTAATCAATCTGACTCACACAAGGCCAGACATCACATATGTTGTAAGTGTTGTGATTCAGTTCATGCAAAACCCAACAGAAGATCATACGGAATTTGTATATAGAATTTTGTGATACTTAAAGAGTGCTCCAGGAAAAGGACTATTGTTCTTGAAGAATGAAAAAATTGTCATCGAAGGCTACACAAATGCATATTGGGAAGGAGATCTCTTGTAACATCTCGCACCTAGAAACGACTATAAAGAGTTTAAAATATGAAAATATTGATTTTTGGAAAGAATAAGGAAATCTGGAAAATTTTGTCTAGAGTTAAGAAAGTGAGTTTTGGCCATTTTCAAATGGCCATAACTCCTAGTTTAGGAGGAGTTAGGAGCAGAGCTTGATATGTTTGGAAATCCCTTAGAGAGATCTTTCCAAATCCGCCAAGATTACACGATTTTGACATAGTATGAGTGAGATATGCCTTCCGGAATTTGGGCGGTTTGATCGAGGAAAGTTTCAATCCGGATTTAGGGAAGGGCAAAGTAGTCTTTTCCCTAATTAATTTCCTAATTCGTTTTTAGGGATTTGTAGAGGTAAAAATAGAACTTAATTCAGTTTTGAAAAGTTAGAATACGCTTAGGGCATGGAGAAGAGAGAAAGAAAGAAAGAACTGGAGAAGAAGGCAAGAATTAGCCAAGATCATTCAAGATTTGCGAGTGGAATTCATTGGGGGTGATCGCTATTAAGGTATGTGAGATTTCGTTCGTGTTGGGTTAGTTCACCCACACACTAACTTGTTTCAATTCAGCGAAATTGGAGTTGTTTGAATGTTAAGAAAGTGAAGTTCTTGAAGAACATTGTTGAATTCTTGTGGTTGATTGTTGAATGCCTAGTGTTGAATTGATTCATGTTTCCAGGTTGTTTTTGCGAGTTAGATTGGTTGTATATTGAGGGTACTATTGATCCTAGGGGTTTGGGGAAAGTATCATGGAAGTTTGGATGGTTAGAGATGAAAAACGGAGGAGAAAAGTCGAGAACACCTGGGTATAGGGGTTGGGGCATCGCGCCTCTCAGCGCGCCCCAAAATGTTCTCTGAGGTTTGGCCTGTGGCGCGTCTCCCCAGCCAGAAAGCCCGACCCAGCTCTCTGAGGTTTGGGGTCTGGCGCCCTACGCCTCTCAGAGCGCCAGGGACGCCAGTTCTCCCCATTCGTTCCCCACCTTCGCGTACGTGTTCCTAAGCGATGTACCTATGTATCCTAGTCGATTCAAACATTCTAAAATACATCTAAACATCATGAAATCATCCATAAACATGAGATCATGAACCTTGAATCCATAATCCAATTCAAGGAAAGTTAAGATCAAAGTCAAAGAAGTTAAGAGTCAAGTCTAGAAGTTAAGAAGCAAGGCAAAGTAAGGTTTCTTAAAGTTTTCAAGAGTCTTTAATAAACGTTTAAACTTCGTTTTTAGGCTCAAGTTTCAGCTTAAGTAAAGAGTAAAGAGTTTTGTTCATTTCTCAAAAATTTATTAGGGAACTAGGTATTCCCTAAGAAATTTATAAATGTTTTCACATTTAAACAAAATTGGAAACTGAGATCTCCAAAGAGCCTTTGGGTTAGTTTTCCAAAAAAGAGAAATCGCTTTCTAAATGAAGCAAGAGAGGAAACTGAGATTTCCAAGATAGCCTTTGAGCTAAGTTTTTGAGCACTAATCTCAAATCACAGAAAAAAGTATGTTTT
>NW_006240293.1:8648-9992 GCF_000226075.1 Solanum tuberosum
TGTATCATCACTATAGCTCTTATGTGATGGTTGTCAGTTAGAGACACTCCCACAACAGTTATTGTATTTCTATATACATCAGTTCATTTTTATTTTTACATACATCTGAGTTTTATTGTATCTTTGCATACACACAAAGTTTATAGCATGTTTTTAAACAACTTTTCTTTATACTGCACTTGCTTTAAATTTGCTTTATATTGAAATGAGTCAGTCAGGTTGAGTTGAGTGAGCCAGGTAAGTTATTTAGTTTCTTTTAGATTCCTTCTAGCCTATGTGTGGTTTAGCATTTCCAACTCGCATACTCGTACATTTAATATACTGATGTCAGTTGGCCTGTATCTTATTATGATGCAGACGCATGTAATCAGGATCAGCATCCAGCACCTCGTTGATCTAGTTGAGCACTTCAGAGTCAGTGGTGAGCCTCCTTGCATTCCGGAGGACTCTTTTATTCTCTTTCAGTATTTCATTTATTAGGATGTTGTGGGGTTTTTCCCAACATCCATCTCAGTATTTTAGAGGCTTCATAGAGTGTCAGATAGTCATTAGTTCAGATGTCTTCTTTATCTTCCAGATGTTGTTTAGGACTTAAGTGCCATTTTGGCTAACTTATTTTTCTTTAAGTTATTATTTGAGATTGTTTCATTGAGTTAAGTAAGCTAGGCCAAGGGTTCGCTTGGGGCCAGAAATGGTCTCTGAGTGCCAGTCCCACCCAAGGTGTAGGCTCGGGGTGTGACAAACTTGGTAACAGAGCACAGAGTTCAAGAGTCTTAGGGAGTCTATGAAGTTGTATCTGTAGAGTCCTTGTTATCGGTGTGAAGTGCGCCACATCTATAATTAGGAGGCTGCAACATTTAGGAAATTCTTCACTTCCTTTATATCCATCTCGTACGTTAGACTGTATCTCTAAAAGTTTCCCTCTAATTCATGCTTTTGCGTGTTACAGATAACCATGCCTCAATGAAGAGCAGCACGAGGTCGTCCAGCTAGGAGAAATGTTGAACCACAAGAGCAAGAATTACCAAATGCACCTGAAGTGCAACCGCAAGGAGAGGTCCCTAATGTTGAGTTTAGAGAGGCTGTAAGGACGCTTAGCCAAGTTGTGACTAATCAGGCTGGGCAGCAGAGAGGAGATCGGCAAGAAGAGACTGACACTTCAAGGATTCGTGTGTTCTTAGGATGAATCCCCCAAGTTTCACTGGTTCGAGCACTGCAGAGGATCCAGAGAACTTCATTGAGGAACTGAAAAAGGTGTTCGATGTGATGTATGTTATTGATACTGTGAGAGTTGAGATAGCTGAAAATCAGATGAAGAATGTTGCTAGGACTTGGTTTGACCAG
>NW_006240294.1:0-9930 GCF_000226075.1 Solanum tuberosum
CCCAGTTGAATTTTGAGGTCTTTGTTGGTATGTGGCAAAAGAATTTTTTTGTTGTACTCTCTTATAATATGACTCATCAATGCAAAATTGAGACGGGTCTACACTTCTGGGCATAGGAGATGAAGAAGAAGTGGATTAAAAATAGGAATTTTGTGCATGCAACATACCTACATCCACATAACTATGAAGGAGCAAAAATCGAAAGCAATATCAAAACAATGGAACATAAAATCAACAAAACAGGACAAAGTTTAACCTAAAATCCTGGAAGAAGATGATGAAAAAGCAACGAAAAAAAAGAGAGCAAAAAAGCAAAGTGAAAGAGAAAAAATAGAACAGCAAACAGGAGAAGAGAACAATGGAAGTTCACCTAGAAGGAGAGAGATTGCAGGGGAGGGAGATAGAACTGTAGATGCTTTGGCATACGCATAGTTTTGCTAGAGAAAAAAAAATACACGTGTTAAGCAAATAGGCACACAAAAGATAAAGTAATCAATACCCAATGAAAAAGGTACACATTTATAGTACCACTCAAACAACTTTGTGTACAATCCTCAATTGCAGTGTTAGTCCTATTGTTGTTGGCTTATAAATAAGGGTAATATATATATAGTTATATGTCACAATATTCATCTTTACAAAGAAAAACTTTCCTAGATACTATAACTCATATATTTCTGCATAAAAGATAAAAGAGAAAATCCAGTATAAAAATCAAGAAATATGGGAAACTGTATGAAAAAAGAATTGTCCGTGCTAGAAACTAACAAAGATTTCAATTGTCGCCAGACAATGAAATTAGAGGAAGATGATCTTCTCATGGGAGAAAATAATAAGGAAAACATTCATTCGTCTACGATTAAAATAAAAGAGGTAAAGATAAAAATCACGAAGAAGCAATTGTCAGAGCTAATGGGTAAGGCAGACATTGAAGGTCTATCGATACATCAATTATTGACAAAGTTGATGAACGTCGATGAAGATGAGTTACATCGTCATCACTCATGGAGGCCTGCCTTACATACTATACTTGAGGTCAATTAACCTCTCCTTGGTGTATAATCTGTCACTAATCCATAGCTAAATAGAATTAATTAGCATGGGATTTTTGCTTTTTAGCTATGAAATTAATTTATGTGTCACTAATTCTATGTTTTCTTGTGGTGATTTTCTTATTTTTTATTTTTAAGAAGGTAGGAGGATTCATTGATTTGTTTATCTTGTGTATATATAGGAGACTTTTAGGTGTAGGGGATTAGGAAATTCAAATTTCTGCTTGCAGAATTTGATGATTACCTTGTACATGAAAAAATGGACTTGGTTTAGGATTGTTAAAACAATTCTTTTGTAAAGTTCTCCTTTCTACTAATTCATTATCGCTTTGTCTACTATATAATCGTCAAAATTCTGTTTGACCATGAAATTTGATCAGATTTTGAAAATTTTATCTTCATATATTTTTGAGCTACTAAAAAAAAACTAGCTCAAACTAGTTTTTTGAGAGAAATTTCACTTCTACTCAGAAACCTTTAAATTTTTGTCAGTAAAATACATGTCCATACACAACTTGAAGTTCCAAAAATCACAATTTCAAGTTCTCCAATTTTCAATTTCAAAATTTATGGTAAAACGAGAACTCTTTACTAAGTTTACGAGGCATATACACATATATATAGTGGCGTAGCCACATGTTCGTCGGAAAATATTACATATACAGGTAAAATAATACACAAAATAATTAAATAACATATTCTGGACACCCTTAACATAACAAGCTGTTATATCCCAGTGATTTCACCTTCTTGGAATGAGGAAGTGTTCGTGTGTTTAAATCTCACTAGTTCTACTTTTTGAAAAGAGCTTTTGTTGTGTTATTTCTGGACACCTTTTTTGAAATTCCTATCTCCGTCACTGCATATATAGCTAGTTTATGAATGGAGTGTGCAAATGGCAATTCAAATTAACATTGATATATAAAATGTTTTTTCTTACTAAATCTGAGTAGGATAACAAAGCTTCCTATTTCTTTTAAGACTTGATCACTTTAACTTATTTCATGTATATTAGATATAAAATTCACCCACAGAATTTACACATAACGTATAGAGATATATTATCAGTTTTTAGATTGAGACATAGATTATATAAACTAACTTCACAAATATATATTGGTATCATCATATTGATATGACCAGACTATAAGCCTTTACAATACAAGCAACTTGAGAGACTAAGGATTAAAAAGCACCAACAATTATCAAATAAAAGGATTAAAAAAACTATAAGGAGGAGACTTGGCTAATATATATAATAGTAGTCACCATGGAAGATAAATCTATGTTGATTGCCTACTTGCACATATTTATACTAGGATTGAGTGTGCATGCATAAATGTTGACTGAGATTATAGGATGGAAAAAGGGAAGCAAGAGCAAGAAAAAAATTATCTTAAAATTCACAAGTGGTAGATTTTGCTAACTAAAAAGACAATGTCATTGCTTGCACTTTCCATGAAGCTTGAATTCTAACCGATCAAAAATGATCTTTAGCGGTAATTAATTAATAGCAATAGATTAATTGTCGTTAAATGTGTAATTTTAGCGGCAATTAACACTCTTTGTAAATGTCCCTAAAGCCTATGGCAACATTAGATCCAATGACAATTAACTAATGTCGATAAAAAATTTAACACTCTTTATTAATGTGTATATTTATTACCAGTAAAAGTTATTTTTGTTATTTTCTTTCTCCATGAAATGAATATTTATATTAAAATGGCTACTTGTTTCCCATATATTTAGCAATTACTCCCTCCTTTTCATTTTATTTGTTTATTATATTAAAAACAAAATTTTCTTTTAACTTATTCAATATTTTAGCGAATCGATCAAAAAGAGATTTAACATTTTCTTAATTATATTTCATATTATTCTTATCATTAAATAACTACATAAAATATAGGTGAAAATACAATTACAATTGAAAAATAAAAATATTTTGGCTGATGCACAGATATCTCGATTTCTCTAAGGTGATCCACCACTACAACAAATATATTTATCAGTCCAGCAATAGTCCTCTTGACTTGTTAACCTTATAACAACAAACAACTCAACAACTCTAGATAAACATTGAGTTCAAACCTTCACTAAAAAAGAAACATTCCTTCAACTAAAAAAAAACTCTATTTTTAACTCCTTGAACCCGACATAAAGTAAAATCACTACTTTTATAGGCAAAAAAAAAATTCTTCATCTAAAATGAATTAGAAAAAATAGGTAGATAAACAGAAGAATTATGAATTAGAAATTACATGAGTTACAAAACATATAATAAGGTAGAATAAGGTTATTTGAGTTCTAAAATGAAGTAATGACCACATTCTACCACTAACAAAAATAAGTAAAAGCACTTTACTATAATATTAAAATGCTCACCAAAATTTAATATAGAGTACTACTAGTTTAATATAAAATTTTAAAATATAATTAATAATGTTAATTTTTTTTAAATAATTCTTAATAAATAATGTGACGTTCAAGTTCAATATATTGGGAGACATGATCATACTTCCTTATTTGTAATTAAAGTCTCTTTTCCCTTCTTTATTAAATTTGTGAGAGGTAGCACATTTTTCACGTGTAGACTCACAAATATTAATGTTTAATTAATAATTCGAGATATAAGATTTAAAGTTGAAAGAAATATTCTTTTTGAAGACAGTTTCAAAAGAAAGAGTTAATAATAAACTAATTATTAAAAGGTAGTAAGATATGTTAATAGTCTTAAAGAAAACTTGTTTAACCATATGATTGGTCAATCAATCACAAAACAACAACTCCTAATTATAAGTTGGGTTAGTATGTCAAATTGGATAAACTATTTTGGCTCCTTTGCTTTGACCAATAATTTGACGTTTACTAAAAGTATGTTCCTTTTGCCACAATGGAATTGCTTCACCCTTAATTAGAAATCTCAGGTTTGAGTCATGAATATGAAGAAAATTTTAGTGAAAGCATGAATTAGGTCATGAATTGCGTGATCCAAGAAAACCAAAAATAAAATAAAATTAGAGACCCTTTTGATTTTACTTCATAAAACTAACATATCATGAGGTTTATATTATTATATATGCTTATCATCCTTATTTTTATTTTTTATAACAGTTATTTCAACTATTTATTTATAACAAAAAAATAATAATTATAATCTCACGTAGTTTCCCTTTTACATATTACCAATTAATTTTAAAAATACCCATAAAATTAATTAGTAGTAATCAAATTATTTCTTTTTCTTTTAATGATGTCAAATTTAAATCTAAAGTTGATTAATTCATAATTGCTTCTGGAAAGACAAAACATGAAATATAATTTGTGAAGTTAATATAATTATATGCTCACATCTAATTATCTGCTTAATACACAGTTTTGCCTCGTGGCTAACCGGCCTCTTGACTTTTTATCTTTTCATGTTTCTTTCTCGAATATCATCTTTTGCTCTAATATTTCATGCTTTCTCCGTTCATTTTTACTTATTTATATTTAACTTGAAATATTCTTCAAAAAATATCTAATAAATGAAGAATATATTGAATAAAATAAATTCAGTATTTTGAGAAATGTATTGAAAAATGATTTTAGTTAATAATAAAAATAGATTAGGAATTAAGTGATATTTGTCTCTTAATTTGCTAAATTGAATAAGCAAAAGTGAACATCTCTTTTTTATTCGAGAAGTTCATTAATGAATGGAGCGAGTAGTAGTTCACCGATACGAATATAAGTACTCTGAATTAATATCATCTTCATTTCAACTTAAGTGTCTTACTTTTCTTTTTGATTTGTCCCAAAAAGAATGTCCCTTTCTATATTTGGTAAGTTTTCCAATTTTAACATTTTACATGAAAAGTTCAAAATCACAAGATTTAAAGGACTACATACATTTTTTAATGAATGGAGCGAGTAGTATGTAGTTCACCGATACGAATATAAGTACTCTGAATTAATTAATATCGTCTTCATTCTAACTTAAGTGTCTTATTTTTCTTTTTGATATGTCCCAAAAAGAATGTCACTTTTTATATTTGATAAGTTTTTCAATTTTAACATTTTACATGAACAGTTTAAAATCGCAAGATTTAAAGGACTACACACATTTTTAATTTAAGCCTACAATTTTTTTTAAAAAAAATCTTTATTTCTTGAACATCGAGCTCTGCTAAACTAAAATCCTTAAATTAGGACGAAGAGAGCTAGTAATTTTTAGCATTTAGAATATATTCTCTCAATTTTCAAATTGTTTGTCCTACTTACCTTTTTAGTCCGTTTAAAAAAATGTCTCTTTCCTTTTTTGGTATTTCCTCAATCACAACTTTCCACGCGACATATTTAATATCAAAAGGCAAAAGGATAAAAAATGCCCTTACCGTCAATACATTGGTTCAAAAATGCCCTTAAACTATGTGAAAGGAACAAAAATGCCCTCCGTTTGTAGTTTGGTCCAAAAATGCCCTTGCCGTCAATACATTGGTCAAAAATACCCTTATTGTTATTTAATGGGTCAAAAATGCTCATTTCCTAAATAAATATATTATTATTTTCTTTTGGGAAAAAGGACAAATATACCCCCGAACTATCATAAATGGTATGTAGATATCCTCTGTCATACGTTTGGAACATTGGTGCCCCTCCCGTCCAAAAACTAGAGCATATATACCCTTTAAACTAACGGACACAAACGTATCATAATCTTATCCACCGACCCAACATTTATTAAATATTGGATCGACAGATAAGATTGTGCCACGTTTCCCTATTTAGTCTTTTGTTAGAGTGAAGGGCATATATGCTCTGGTTTTTGGACAGCAGGGGCGCCAATATCTCAAAAGTATGATGGAGGGTATCTGCATACCATTTATGATAGTTCAGGGGTATATTTGTCCTTTTTCCCTTTTCTTTTTAACACATTCTTTTTTCTAAAAATCAATGTTCATCTTACTTCAATTCAGAAAAAAATAATATATTTTTTTTTATCATTATATAAATATAAATTAATCGTGGATATACTATGATCTTATACATATGACATATAATATTTGTCGAAAGGGTACATGAAGTTAATAATATTTTAATTAGGAAGAAAATGTGTTTAAAAAGAAAAAAAAAGTAATATATTTATTCAGAAAAGGGCAATTTGACCCATTTTGTAATTATAGGTGCATTTCTAGACCAAAGTATTGACTGGAAGTGCATTTTTTAACCAAAGTATTGACGGTAAGGGCATTTTTGTTCCTTTCACATAGTTTAAGGACATTTTTGACCCTTTATATTAAAAGACATTTTGATGTATTTAATATATCTTTAATTTAAAATCATAAAATTTAAAATTTATTATTTTTACTTTCTTAAATATTGTATCAAAAAATTTGTATCAAGTAATAAGAAAAATTGAAACCAATGAAGTAATAGATAATTGTACAATGTGTTACAACACTCTTGATCGGTCAAAATCTCAACACCTGCCAAGTTGGACGACGCAGTCATTGTTAACCCTTTTCTTCAATAAAAAAATGTGAATTATGTCTATAAATGTGTTAATATTTCCTATAATAAATACTATGTCACAACTCATCTTTACAAAGAAATTAAAAACTTGCCTAGCTACAAGAATTCCTAAATATTCTGATTATACTAAAGAGAAAAGAGTGTATATCCACTATATATCAACATCAAAAATATTATATGGGGAATTGTATGAAAAAAGAATCGATTTCATCAGAAGAGCTAGAACCTAACAAGGATTTATTCTATTGTCATAATAAGACTATGAAATTAGAGAAAGATCATTTTCTCGTGGGAGAAAATAATAAGGAAAGCATTCATTCTTCGATGACAGCAGTAAAAGAGATAAAGATAAAAATCACAAAGAAGCAATTATTAGAGTTGATGAGTAAGGCAGACGTAGAAGGTCTATCGATACATCAACTATTGACAAAGTTGATGAACGTCGATGAAGGTCTAGAGTTACTTCATCGCTCATGGAGGCCTGTCTTACATACTATACATGAGGTCAATTAAATTAATCTGATTACTTGATAACTTCACAAGCACAAATTTCGCTTTTTATAGGACCAATAATTATTTCCTCTCTATATATAATATAACTTCTTCGTTTTCTTTTTTTTTCTTTTTTTTTTCATTTTTAGATGTATGTAGGAGGGTTCATTGATTTGCTTATGGAATGTGTATACAAGAATTTTGTAAGTGTCAAGATTGCGGTCCATTTGTTCTATTTTCATGAAAAAGTGGACTTAGTATGTATAGGAATCAATTCTTTTGTAAATTTAATTTTTTTGTTCAATTTTATTAGTAAATCTTTCTTTGTCTATTCTACTTGCTTTCTCTCTGGACAAGCTCTTACTTAGGTTTTTTTTTTTATCGATCTAATGAGAGGAATGAAAATAATTGATACATGAGTTTATATAAGTGTTCCAGTCAGGGAAACACGACTCTGATACAAATTTTGTTGTTTGGATTAATTCATTTCTTAACTTTTCTCTTCTATGGTGGAACTAATGAAACTATGAATCTAATTAATTAAGGGAAAATGCATAAGTACCCCCAGCCTATGCCCAAAAACCCTGAGACACACCTAACCTTTACTAAGGTCCTATTACCCCCCCGAACGTAGGCCGAAAAGGGGTAGAAAATTATATATAAAATAAGTTCGAGGGGGTAATAGGACCTTAGTAAAGGTTAGGTGTGTCTCAGGGATTTTGGGCATAGGCTGGGGATACTTATGCATTTTTTCAATTAATTAATGTAAAACAGTGTTGAATTATTTTAATTACAATTATTAGTGGGAAATCCACTATACATATACCAGTATCTACCTAAATCTTATTTATTAATTAAGATAAATTTTCTCTGCTATTGTTATTTTATGATATTCACCTAATTAATGCATTGAAGAACCATGTTCTTAAACTCCTTCCTTAAGGGAGTAAAAAGACCACGACCTATCCTAATATGATTTGTCTCAAATTCCTACTAAAAATTTGAGCAATTTCAGATTATAACTATATCTAATCAAAAGGATTGGACTAAATCTAAGGGTCTTCCATCAATTAACACTACCATTTTCTTAACTGAGACGACATGTTAAAGATTTGATTTTTATATAATATTTGTCAATCATTTAAACTTCGTTAGTTCAACAAATTCTCTCTTTTTCTTTATGATGATAAATTAAATCTATAGAAAATTTCATGTTCAACTCCCCCCCTAAGAACCAACTTGATCAACAAATATGACTTAGTAAAATGTGATCTTATCTAAGTCTATCTAGAAATTCACCTTCCACTCATTGAAACCATCTAAGATAACATGGTCACTAGAAATACACTAACATGAGCATAATAATAGTAGTATCTCAATGAAAATCCAAAGATATTTGCCATCTTGAAGTTCCATATTCAAAATCAAACTAATTAATTTATAGATGCAACAATTAAGTTATAAGTGCCCAAATTACAAAAAAAAACTTTATATATTTTCCATAATAAACTAGAGGAGCACAAAGAAATTCATGAATTAACATGAATGTCTCTCCATGCCAATAGTAAAGTGGCATCTACTGAAATGTTCAGAATTGTGATGGCTAGTTGTATATAATTTATAGGCATAAGATATAAATATATCCTTTAACTTGGCTTCAGCTTGCATCTATACCCTCCAATTTTGGGTGTGCACGCGTCCTACGTGTCATAATACATGTAGGACGCCACAGAACACAAAATCCTCATGTAGGACGAATGTGTCTATTTATTCGAGAAATAGGCAGTACAACATGACACCATTCACACTGATCAATGTGTCACAAAAATGGGCGGTGCGACACAGTGAATGTGTAGAAGCGAAAAAATAGTTCTACAAATACATGCTAGATCAGGACTTTTCGTTACCCTTCATTTTAGACGGTGTTTTTTCATTTATTGACAAAACTAAGCCATTATTTAAATCAGTTTATCAAAATAATAAGTTTTTAAAAAATAATTACAAAACTAATTAATATAAACGTATTTTTCAATAACGTTTTAGGGTATATTTTATTTTAAAATTAAGTTAGGTGAAATATTTTTTGCAGGGTTAAGATCAGAAACGTTACTATGAGAGTAACGTCATAAAACGTTACTCATAGTAACGTTTATTAAGAATCTAATCACGGGTCATCTAATACTGCAAATTTAGAATCATATTAAAAACGTGACTGTCAGTTACGACACTCTGTTAAAGTCATATTCCTCCATTTTTTAAACTGACCACATGTGATTATAAAATAAAACTTATTGTAAGAAATGTTTTGCATATTCCAAAAATGTTCAAGCAAAGTTTTTACTTGTGCAGCTCATTGTTGAAATAATATTCTTTAAACTTTATCAGGTATGAACTAAATAAGTTGCAAGTTAATATATCGTATTAGGTTAAGTTCCAATTATAGCTTTAAAATTGTTTTTCTAATTTATTGATTATAAAAGAAAGTCTTATTTTTATGTGTATGATAAAGATGGCGAACTTAACGTAATGTGATGGTTGCTTTGTATTGGGGTAGCGAAATAATTACTAATATGAATGGATTCAGGTATACTAAATGTGCTAGAATGATTATTACCATGTCTATATCAACTAACTATGTTGAATTAGTTGAATTGTTGCATGAGAAAATGAGAACAAACTGTTAAAGAATGACAAAAGTCCCACATCGGTGGTTAATGAGATGGGTGGACTCCTTATAAGGCTTGGGCAATCCTCCTCCTTTAAGCTAGCTTTGGGTGTGAGTTAGGCCCAAGACCTAATTTAACATCTAACTAACTAAGTTCCAGAAGTGTTGTAAATATATAATCACTCTTGTACTCATTTGTTTCAATGA
>NW_006240295.1:0-9889 GCF_000226075.1 Solanum tuberosum
GACCTCCGGAGGTTGGTATTTATAGGTCGGTATTCACAGTTGTTTTAGTAGTGTATTGGCAAAATGTCGTACGGCTATGCCTGATCAAGATATGAACATTTCTCGTCTTATGGTTTGTCCCCAAAGGGTTGAAGAAGAGAAACTTGAAGAGAGGTCTAGGGAGAAAAAGAGGTTTAAAATTAATGAGGATAATTCTTTTTTGAAAGGTCTGATGGGCATGATCGTCCTAGGTATCAACAAAGGTTCTCCAGACAAGGTCCTTCTAGGATTTACCCTAGGATTAACAATGAGAGGGTGTCGAACCCTAAGTCTAAAGGATAGGGTAGTAGACCCATGCTTTATAATTGTGCAAGATGTGGGAAGAGGCACTATGTTAGGTGCCTAGCAGGCATGGACGGTTACTATGTTTGTGGAAAGAGTGGTCACAAGATTAGTTATTGCCTGGTGCATAAGGCAAGAGGGAGAGAGGGCAAGCAAGTTCCTCCATGTGGTTCAAACCCCAATGCTCCAAAACAAAACCGCTTCTACGCACTCCAGTCTAGAGATGACCAAGAGAGCTCTCCGGATATAGGCATCAGTATGTGGATAGTTCCAAATAGATGTAAATGTTTTATTAGGTCTCGGTTCTACTTGTTAGACTTTCATGTTATTCTTAGTATGAATTGGATGCATTCTTAGTATGTTTCTATTGATTGTAGAACTCGAGTAGTCAAGCTTTGGTTCCTAATTAAGCCTATCCTAGAATTGAAGGGTGAAGCCTTATGCCTAAGGGTTAAGTGTTCCTTATATGAAGGCTAGGAGGATAATGACTAAATTTTGCTTTTACCACCTCGTTAGGGTGAGGGAAATGGATTGTTATTATTGACCAACTTCAAGGGTTAGTTATTTCTCTAAGATTGATATTGTTTGGATTATCACCAATTGAGGGTGGAAAGGGGATGATATTCTAAAGATGGCTTCTAGAACCCGCTTTGATTGTTATGAGTTTTTGCTTATGTCGTTTGGGATTGACTTGAAGGAAGAGGTACTTAAGAAATTAGTAGAGGCTTCCTCCCAAGGGGGTAATGGTGTGCTTAAAAAGCAATGTTTTTGAGTATCCTGATGTCCTCATCTCTTTCCTTCTACTCCTACTCTATCTTGAGACAAAGAGTTCCTCTTGGCTTGTTTTATGTTTTGGAGTCATGAGTGTTTTATGTGTTTCCATGATTTCCTTATGTTATGTATGTTCTTTAGAAATTCATGTTTCGTAAGAAAATGAGTTTTCATGATTGATTTTCCTCATGTTGTTGTTCATTGAGTATTGATTAACGTTTGAAGGACACTTAATCAAGTTCTAAGCATCAATGATCGTTAGTCAGTATAATAACCCAACTAAATGAGTTGGGGTCGAATCCCACAGGGATTGGTACGTGTTTAAGATTCAAGAGTAAAGTAAGAATATGTTTATTTCAGCCATAGAAATAGACATTTACGAGTAAAAAGATAATGTAAATCAGGGGTGACACGAATGTCAAATAAGGGGGTTTTCTTTTAACTATCAATTACAACACTAGCAAATAACACAAAAATAACAATAATGAGATGGGTTCTTGGGATGTGTTTCGATTATAAACTAATTTAGACAAATTGGTAATTGCAACTGGTAATAAATAGCTGCAAATTAGAGAATAGGCTAGACTATAGAAGAGGTAAACTTTCTTTCAAGCAATTTAACCTGAATCAAGTCAATTTCTCTCGAACATCGACAAGCATGCAAATACGAACAACCTACGCCTTAGTCCATTCACTCTCTCGAGCTGGATGTGTGGAAAAGGGTTTAAGATTCACTCTATCAAGCCGAACCCATGACAACCTAATACCCACAGACCATCAATTCAGTAACCTTGGTTTTAAAATCTCTCTCTCGAGCAAGCCAAAAACACGAAGGTAGAACTGCATTTGCAACTACAATTCTTTAAATTGAACGACAATTACTGAATGAAATCACTTTTAAACAATATTTAAACTAACAATTAGCAATACCCACAATTTAAATCAGTCCATAATCACATAATCACACCCCAAGAATTGAGGTTTTAGCTAGACTTCACAAAAAGATAAAAAAATTGTTACCAAATTGTTTTTTCATCAACTGTGTAAAATTAATTTCCTCTTTACAAAGGTCCAAGTTGAAGAATCTCAAAGACCCACTTCCAATTTTGTCAAAAATGAAAAACTTCAATTCTTCAAAGCTATGGGGAAAATGTCTCAAAAACTCAGAGTTCGAACTGAAAATTCTAATAATAATTGTTAGACTAAAATTTAATAAAGATCTGATAAAAATTTGATGTTCAAAAACGTATTTATAGTTGCCAAAAATATGTTGCGAAGGAACAATCGGCGCAGTAAGTCGGGCTCGCCGATCAACTCGGCAATCTGCCCTTTGGTCCATTCAATAGCCTTCTTGCTTTGGCCTTCAGCATCCTCAAGGTCTGTAACTTTGGGCGATCTAACACTACATCACGGTACCACTCAGCGATCCGCTGACTGCTCCTTTCTCTCGCCAACTTGATTTTTCTCCTTCAGGGATTGGCACACTGGAACATTAGGCAAGGTAATAGTCATTCGACAACTCGCCAAAGGGACTTGGCGATCACCAGGCTCTTTTTTCTTCCTTCTTTTAGCTCGCTTTGTTCCTTTTTGCAAATTAGTGTCCATGCATTGTTCCTCAATCCAAATACCTGGAAATCAATGATTTTGCATTAGTTATTGGCACAAAACAAGCATTTGAGGACACTAAATCTATCAAAATAAAGCCCTAAATGAGTCCAAACCTCGGACTCATCAACACCCCCAACTTAAAATTTTGCTTGTCCTCAAGTAAAGCTCATGTTCAGCAGTTCAAAAAGGATGCCTCAAATAGTGCTACACAAGATTGAATCATGAATGCACACAAGAAGACTCAATTTACTTATGCAAAGGATCAATTATGCACTCAAAAATTCAAGTTGTGACTCACCATTATCAAAGATTCTCAAATTCACAATACTTGCTTCAAATGCAAGTTCAAGATCAACAAAGGTACAGAAATGCCCTCACACAAAGAATGATTCCATATTCATACACAATGGTTTAAACAATTAATAGTTCCAGAATCACAATCAATACTCACACTCACAAAGATGAACATATGCATGACATCACATATAGGCTTGCCCTTATTTTCCAATCAACCTTCGTTTCAGCTCACTCAAAATCAAAAAGGTCTTTTCAAGGCTTGTAACGGGGATGAGTGTAAAGGTATGGCCATTTAGGCTCAATGGTTCTTTTCCCATGAAACGTGGTATGAACAACACTTTCTCCCCTTTTCTTCTTCATTCTCATTTATGCTCAAAATTCACCCCATTATTCATTTTCCATGAAACATTGGACACCCCATTTCTTTTTGCAACTTTATTTTTTAAAAAAATTTCATTCTTTTTCTTTTTCCTTCTTATTATCTTGTCCTTTTTTTTGTTTGAAGGGGTTCCATATTTTTCAGAACGATAGGTAGAGAGGAATTCGTTCAGATTTCTTGATTTACTTTCTCTTCACTACACCCCCAACTTAGGATGTTGGCCTAAGTTGATTATTCAAACAAACTACATCTCATGAGGATTAAGGCTGAGGGGATAAAGAAAGGCTAGAATAACGTCAAGTTTCTTTCAAGAAAAGGATAAGGCTCAAAGGATGTTCAAGCAAAGATCACACACTCACAAGGTACGCCACAAAAGAGGTATAATGTCAAATTGTTTCACTCTTTAAAATTGTTGCCTAAGATCATTTCAAGGGTTCATATCACTTGGTCAACCGGACCAACGAGGAAAATTCTAGGTGTCATCAAACAAAGCATTGACACCAATGTCAAAGAAGACTCCACACTTTTGCCAGTGTGTAATGTTCATCACAAGAAACTCAATTTGACAATAGGCTACTCACAACGAGATGCAAAGAGTTCACATATTGCATATGCAACTTCATTTAACTCATCGTAGCCACACATTCATGTTTGTTCGATTGAGAGCACTATTCAAGTCATTGGTATTGATCACAACCAACACTAAAATTTGCACAGGAACAACCACAATTAAACACAATCAAGAGGTCGCACAAAATTTTCAAAAATGGTCAAGAACCATTTAAAATTAAAACAAGGAGCCAGAAGTTCAAATATCCACAAAAACAGTGCCAAAACACAATTTATAGCACAAAATCCAATGTATAAGCAAAAAAATAATCACAAGAGGAAGATATGGAAATACCTCACCCCACCACAAACAAAAACCAATTTGTCATCAAAGGCAATAACATATCCAAATTGTTAATAAAAAAAATACAGAGAGGCAGTTAAAGAGTATCTTGTCACACAGTCGCTCTATCTGTCGGAGCATCAGTGCCCGGTGCAACACCCTGGTCTTGGGAATCAGTGACCGTAGTCACATCAACAGTGCTAGTACCACTGGGTCAGCTAAGGGTGTGTCTGCCAAAGAGGTCTGCGCAACTGAATCTTCCATGGCCTCATCAGTCTCCGTAAGGCCGTCGTAAGAAACCTCCTTAGTAACCCCCAGCATGTCGTCATCCGTCTTAGCCTCAAACTCAAAATCATGTCCCTCCGCAGCTCGAATATCATCTTCGGTGGTAGCCGAAAGCATATCTTTCTCGACTGGCACATCTGGGATCTCCACCGTACCAAAAATCAAAGACATGTCGGTGGACTTTAGCTAGTCCACATCTCTCCTCAGTGAAGCAATAACGACCTTTAGGGCCGTCACCTACTTTGTAGCCCCTTGGTCACGCTTGCACACAATTATCCTTGTCACAAGGGCATCAATATCCGCACTCAAGGGTGTCATAACATTAGGAAGGGCCCTCTCAATCATGCCACGAATGGAGGCCTCAATTCTGGCAGCACATCGATCAGCAAAATGGGCTAGCTTCCCCATCTGTAACAATGAAACCTGGGTAAGTGGAGGCCTGGCAGCAACAACAACAGTATTGAATCGGGGGGCACATGAGCAGTAGAGGAACTGGGACTAAAAGAAGTGGTAGCACTATATGTACCTGAATGCCCATGGGCCGGATTAGGCAAAGGTGCCTCTGCAGGTAGTGCATCTGTATCCACAACTGGGGAAATGTCCACCGAGGCTGCCTTCTTCTTCTCTGCCTCATCCATCAAGTACTCCGCCTTAATACTCCGCATGTCAGTAGAACATTTGGGAATCACTTCCACATCTTTCTTCTTATCTCTAGGCACCCGAGCTCATTTGCACAACTCGGTGATCAACACCGGAAATGAAAGGGAAATTTGGGGCTACTTGGCCCTCATAAGCATGTCTTATACAATAATTATCCCTAGGTTAAGCTGTGTCCAATTAATGATGCACCCAATACATGCTTCTTTGGAATGGATGAGAATTCACTCGTTCTGGAATTGCATGATGGTACTGCTGATGAAGCCAAACCAATACCTCGCTGCTACATTGAGGTCATTCTTTTCAATGACTACCCCAACCTCAAAGCACTTGGGAGTTCTGTCGAATATCAGAGGAGCCAACCACTTCTTCATGTTTTATAGCATCTTTGTCCTGATCTTGTATTGACACTCATCCTCAAGTCTCGATGTACATTCTAAGACTGCATTGATGGCAACATAATCACACTGCACCTTTTTACCCTTGACAACCACATAGTCAACTGACTTTAATTTCTTTGTCGGATTCTTCCATTATGGTATCAAAGCACTGTAAAATTCAATAAACCAACTTGAAATGTATGGGCCACGTGGTTTGGTGAATAGATGGAATTTGTGTGACCTCAAGCAGCTCGTGATCTCAGGGTATGTATCTTTGACACCATCAGTAGACATCCTCTTCTCCTCTATGATGGTCCTCAATCCCTGAGTCTTCAGTCTATTTCGGGGTGGAGAAACCTGTACCGGGGGTGATAGGACCACAACCTGTGTGGGATCAGGAGAAATAATGCTGGCTTGGGGAGTCCTGATCCTAGACAAATCATTCATCCTCTTGGATCACAGCTCCTCTCTTTGGGCTGCTAGTAGCTAATCTTCAGGCTTAGAAGTTGCAGCCTCATGCCCATGTTGCTCACCCTCACTCTAAGAAGTGGTGAGGTGACTGGCATAGATATTGTCACTGTCAGAGCTGGCCTCCGGTGATACAGATGCCGGTGCCTTTCCCTTTCATTTTCCTTTCCCACCTGTTGTGGGAAGTTTGGTAGGCTTACCCTTGGATGCAGCTGAATCCTCGTTGATCTTGATTCCCTTGGCTTTCTTGCGGGGTGGCATATATCTACAAGCTACTTTAGGTCTAGCCATATCCGCAAAGACATTGTACAAAGTGAGAAACAATTCAAGCAAATGTGCAGAAAAAATTGTTGCAGACAGACTCGCCGAACCGATCGGTGAGTCGCCAAATCTTTTTGGCGAGCTACATCGGTCTGGCCAAAAGTATTGGCTCAAAATTTCCAAAAAATTGTAATGTCGGTAATGAATGGGCCTTTCGGCGAAGCACCGACAGGATTAAGCGAATCCCTGACAGCATTCAGTGAATTACCGACAGCATTTAGCGAGCAAGGACTAGACCGCTGAAAGTTACAGTGCATTTTTAGGGGTTAGGGGCGAAGAAAAGGTGATCAAGAAGGACTTTTAGCGAGTCGCTGAGTGCACTAGGCGAACTCAGCCTTCTTGTCGAAAGGTACACACCCAAAATAAAAATTTGCATGAAATTAAAGGTGATTAAGGGGGATTTGGCGAACCGCCGGGTGGTTCGGCGAGCACAACTCAGCTCGCCAAACGACCAAACGTGCCTACTCTCAGCCCCATCATCCAAATTCAACCCCAGAGCCCCCGAAAATAAAATCAAAACATGCACTCATTCAATTAAACTTAGACCCATTAAACCCATGCCCCTGGGATACTCAGACTTCTCCCGGTATAGCCAAATTTGGCAATTTGATGAGTTTTGACCTTAAGACGACGTCAACCGCTCCATCATTGGGAAAAATACGTCATTTGTCACAAATACGGGTTACTCAGACTTCTCCCGGTATAGCCAAATTTGGCAATTTGATGAGTTTTGACCTTAAGACGACGTCAACCGCTCCATCATTGGGAAAAATACGTCATTTGTCACAAATACGGGTTACTCAGACTTCACCGGACTAGACCCAACAACATTTTAGCACAAGCCAATAATTTAGACCATTTTTAAGCACAACATTTCAGGAAACCAACAATATGGCATTTTAGGCATGATATTTGAATTCAAACAGGAACACAAGCACCAAAAATAATGAACTTAGAGAGGCCCAACACATATCACTAAGATGAGATCAATTACAGATATGTAAAATTGCAAAAACGAATTTGGGGTTCGGAAAACCAACCTTTTATGCCGATTAAAGAGTTTGAAAAGATACGCGGCAAAGAATCCAACTAAGAACACACAATCGACGACTAATACGCAATGAAAACACAAGAAAATTAAGAAAATAAAGTGTTGGTGTGAGTTTGGCAATTTGAAAAGTGAGAGATTTTGAACTTTTGGCCTTTCAAACCTTCCAGTTCTAGCACATTCAGCGACATTAGTCTTGCTCGCCGACCCACTCGATGACACGCCAAGTGAGCACTTATCTCGCCGAGTTTTACAGGGCCTCCAGTTAATGTTGGGGTCCAAACGGCGGACAAAGTCACGATCGCTAACCTGGTCGGGGACACGTCGATTTGCTCCTAGGCCCGCCGAGTTTTACAGACTCTAATTTCAATATTCCTTGAGTCTAACGGTGGTCCAAGTCGAGCTCGCCTACCTCTTCGGCGAGTCACCGACTGGACTTTTTGCTCGCCAATCTTCACCTTTCAAAAAAATTCCACACTTTATCCCGCACAACCAACACACCATTATTTCGATATGCTTGCCTTCACCTCTCGAATATATCAATATAACATCAATGAACATGATAAGAAATATATACATGTATTGTCTAAACACCCTATTTATCAAATCCATAAATGCAGGCAGAGGATTGGTCAAATTAAACTACATCACCAAAAACTCATAATGACCATACCGAGTTTAAAAATCCTTCTTCAGAATGTCATATTCCTTCACCCTCAGTTGGTGATAACCTGACCTGAGGTCAATCTTTTAGAAATAACTTGCCCCTTGAAGTTGATAAAAAAAAGTAATATATCCTTGCAAGAGGATATTTGTTCTTAACAGTAACCTTGTTCAATTGCCAGTAGGCAATAAACTTACGGAGTGAACCATCATTCTTCCTAACAAAGAAAACTGGATTACCCCATGGAGAGATACTTGGTCGGATGAAACCCTTAAAAAATCTTTCAATTTCTCCTTAAATTCATAATATTCTGTTGGAACCATACAATAAGGAGGAATAGATATAGATAGCATATCTGGGAAAAGGTCATTACCGAAGTCTATTTCCCTTTCGAAATGAACACCTGATAGATCATGGGAAAGACTTCTAGGAAGTTATTAACAACGGAGACCGACTCATGAGTAGGGGCTACAAAATCCATAAAACCTCAACAACATGGTATATGCAACCGTCCGAAATCATCATCCTAGCTTTAAGACAATAGACAAACTAACTCTTAGACATAGAATTTGCCCTTTTCCACACTAGGATGGGTTAATTTTGAAACCTGAAACTTGACTACTCGCGTTCTACAATCAATAGAAGCATAACAAGAAAGCATTCGAACGACCCGAGAGCACCCCCTAGCTGTTACCGTTGTATTCGACCTCTCGGAGGTTTTATACAAGACCTTAGCATTCATCATAGCATTTATCATAGAAAAATAGCGGAAAATTTAAAACTTTTTCATAATATAACACAAGACTTAAACAGTCACCTCATTTAAACCCTTAATACAAAATCAGAGTACTACGTCTCAAGGTAGCTATCTTAAAACACGACTATAACACAAGAGGGACACATCCCTGACAATACAAAACAAACTACTATCTAGTACATTGAACTTAAGCAAACTTTTTAACATAAAGGTCCTTGAATCTTTAAGGATACACCCTAACATGGGAATAGTAAGCCAAGCTCATCACTTCTAGGAATGGCCATTTAGCCACCACCACCTACAGATGGTGTTAAAGATGAAGAAGAATGGTGTTAGTACAAGAATGAACTAAGTATGATAACCATGCAAAAACATGCTTTTGAAAGGGACATTTAGTTGGAAAACATGCATCATGCCTTTTTAGAGAAACTTCAAGAACATTTAGTACAATAGGCACAATATAAACCACATACATCATCATACACACGGAAACCATTCATAATAGCACATAGAGCCACTTATAACATTTTAGGCACATTCAATGCATACAATACATTACCTTCCTCTTATCTTTAACTCTTTTTCCTCTAAGCAACCCTTAGGAATACTTGGTGCAATGTATCACCTTAAGGTTTCCAAGGGTGAACTTCCATATAGCCTTCATCAATCCAACCACATATATTCATAGAGTCATAAGCACACCACAAACATAGTCTTCACATAGGAACCATCACCTAAGACAACCCCAAAGTCACACTAGTGCAATGTTCAAGTAGCATCCCATAATACTACTCACACCAAGTGTTCCTAGTAAGCCACCATAGACTAGGCACATTATATTCAACAAGTCATAACATCTTCATTTAACATTAGACATAAGACCAACATACTTCATAACATCGTATAAGGACTCATTTCTTTACTACATCATTAGTCATAACCCATTTAGTTCATATCATAGGTAAACCACCCTCACAACCCCTTCACAATCTCACTTGTGCAGTGTACACTACAACAAATGTGATATATAGCTACGAAATT
>NW_006240296.1:0-3095 GCF_000226075.1 Solanum tuberosum
TTTCACACGACACGTGTATTCTTACAAATTAAAACAAGATTTTCTTAGATAAATTTCAAATAAAAAAATGGATTGCTAAAACAGATGTCTTATAAGGTTTTTCCATGAGGATATACTTTTAAAGAAAAATTCTATTTGCATATTAATCTGATAAAAGTATAATTTTGTCGATACACCATGAATAATTAGATTTCGGACTCTATTTATGAGATCTATTAATTATTGTGCATATTTTTATTATTACTACTAGAATAATTAATTTTGAGTAAATCGTCAAAAAGCCAAATCGCAAAATAATATACTCCTACTAAAGTTTCTACTCTCTCCAGGTAGCCCAGCCAAAGTACTTTATATGTACATAAGAGGATGAGAAAATTAGATACAGAGATGAAAGAGAACGTTAAATATTATGAATGTGTTTGGCGGGAAGAAAAATATTGTTCAATTTTCTCATGTTTGATTGGCTTAAATATTTTGAAATATGTTTTCCAAATCAACTTATTTTCTTTAAATGACTTCCCTTAAAAATAAGTTAGGAAAACATTTTCCAAAATCCCTATTTATAATTATCATATCAAGAAGACGAATTTAATTAGGCATTACAGGAATATTAGCAAACATGTCTTACATTGCTCAGGAATCAAAGACGATATTAAGGGAAATAGATGAAAAAATGTCTATTAAAAGTGGATGTATCGAGCAATTAAGCAATATTATTTTTCTTTTGTGAATATAATAATCAGTAATTGACTAATGAACCTATATATTAATACCAATGGTACGCAGTGTAATTGTACTAATGTTTGTAATCAAGCTAATAAGTCATGAGATTAAATAAAGAATAAAATTTGCAATCCCTTTCAATTCACTCAAGTCTATATCACAGAAGACATTAATTCATCAAATAAATAGTTGCTTCAAAATTCAATAATAAATCTCATCTATGCACATCATAAAAGTTACTTCCTCTATTCAATTTTATGTGAGTTCAGCTAACTGTTATTGTTTAGGGTCAACTAATTATTTTTTTCTTTTTCTTTTCTGTATACAATTTCTCAAACATTTAAAAGAATATTTTGAATCATAATTAACTATGATTATTTGTAGTTTTTTTTTGTATAGTTTTAAAATATATAAATTTTATTTAAATTTTTAAAAATTAATTAACTACTTAGATTTTATCACATTATTCATTCACAAAACACACACTTTTCATGAGAATTCAAAAAAAACCCTTGAGTACTTAGTATAGTATGACAAAATTAAGCCCATGTACTCTACGTGTTACTTCCTTATGTCTTTTCCGTTTCCAATCGAACAACCAAACAAAAATTCTTCCAACAGAAGTTGAAAATCTAAAAAAAAAAAAAATACAATGAAGAACGTATAGAAATTTCTAAATTCATATTACATGAGATCATACACAAGAAATGATTACAACATGCCAATTTTTTACTCTCAAAAATAAAAAATATAGAGTGCATCGCTATTTGTTTTACATGCTACCTGGCGGTGCAAGAGTGATCAGAACTCTGATTTGGCATCAAAGCTCCACCTGATCCAGAAGACGATGCAGCAGTGTTGTTAGCATAATTGATCATGACATCCTTACGATTAAGCTTTTGAAGATAATTTCTGGTTCTTTTGACGTCATTATGATTAGTTATTGGAGGAAAATTAATGACTGTCCGTGGGCCGAGATGCCGTCGGGCAGCTGCATCATAAGCCCTAGCAGCTTCCTCCGCTGTATCAAACGTTCCAAGCCACACAAATCTTCTCTGGCTGATAACTTTGATCTCAGCTATGTAGCTCCCTGTGGGAAGCTTCCTCACACCCTTATAACGCATTTCACCTGAGGGAACTGTCACGTTGATATTATTGTTTTGTGCCATCTTAAAAATAAAAAGAGGTCTCTCAAGAATTTTTTATTTTATTTTATTTTTTTGTGAAGAGAAGAATGAGTAAACAAAGAAGGAAGAAGGGGAGTGATTTGTATAGACGTCTCTCAAGATTGGGAAATTCTCTTCCACTATGTTTACTTGCCAAAAAATATACCAGACACGATTGGTGCATTCACTGGCATAGTGATCGGCCTCACCACATTTGTAGCAACCGACACCACCACCTCTGCCACCATGACCACAACCACCACTACGACGGTCATCACCGCCAGAGTATTTACCACCTCACCGACATTGCCTTCACTTTGGGTACACTCCCTAGAAAAGTGGCCACTTTGCTAGGGAGTGTACCCAGAGTGAATTTATGGCGGCGGAGGTGGTAGATACTCCGACGGTGATGGGCGAGGCGGTGGTGGCCGTGGTGGTGGTGGCCGAGATGGTGGTGGAGGCTGCTACAAGTGTTGTGAGGACAATCATTATGCCTGTGAATGCACCAATGGTGATCATTGATCGTGACTTGAAGTCCTGACTACTACTAAAAAAATTTAATTGAAGGATTTTTTGTATATAGAGAAGACTCAGTGAGTGTAAAAAGAAGAGAAGTGTGATTTATATAGCTGTTTTTCAAAGGGATACATTTAATTTGGTCCATTAATTATTAATTACATTTGGAATGAATTATTGACTAATAATAAATCCCTAATAAATATAGTCAATACTCTTAAGATTACGTGAATTTTGACTAGGAAAATTCTCTTAAGGTCCACTAAGTAATTTACTTATCAAAAAGAATATTTCATTAATCAAAAGTATATAATCAATCAACAATATTTGAAGGTAAGTGAATCACTAAAAGGGAAATTTATTAGTTTAGTTATAACTTGTATAATCTTTGGAAACAATAATTTATTTAAGAAAATAAGTAAAGGTGACATGTGTAATTACCTTGTACCTTCGAGTTCTCCTTTCTCCATTTTTTCAATTTCTTGCTTGAATTATTGATATATGACATAAATTAAATCTAATGGCTAAGATTTAATTTATCAAAGTAAATATTTAATCATAATTTATATAATAAATACATTACATGTTAGGAAAAACAATTTCTCTTCCTTCTTGCTTATCTTTCACGCAAGATATTTATCTTTCATTCTCATTTTACATTAATTTTTTATCGCATTTTTATTTGAAACT
>NW_006240296.1:3519-9885 GCF_000226075.1 Solanum tuberosum
TATTTAATTACTCTAATTTGTACTTTTTTGTGTGGTACTTTCTTTTGTATTTGTCGATGTCACTTAATATGCTTCTCTTTTATATATGGATGTAAGTCAATGTGACTGAATCACATTAAATTTGAAACATTAAAATAGATTTTGAATATGTTAAATCATTGAACAAACTAGACTTGTGTTCAAGGGATTATATCCTACCTCTGATTATATGATCAATACACAATTAAAGAAAACTAATTACACACGGCTCCCTCATCTTTTGGCTTCCCGATCGAACAATGCAATCAAATAAAATTTTATCCAACTAAGTGTTATACCCCATTTTAATCGGGTCAAATAGTATACAACATATTGATGATTTCTAAATTAATTAAATAACTTAAAGATTCGCCAACTAATTAGGGCACCTAATATGGTTAAATAATGTCTAAAGTTAACTCCATTTTAAGGTTTTACTAAACATAAATATTAAGCAACTCCATACCATTCATAACACAACACAATGTTTTTGAACACGCACAGAATCATTTACTACTTCAACAACTTGTCAAGAATCAATAGAGTCACATTTAAACCATAATTTTAGCCAAAATAGAAATATTAAGCTAATTAACTAGCTTAAATATGGTATATAATCACATACCTAATGTTTAACTTTAAGCAAATAATTAACAGAACAATCTTTTAGCTTTCAGATTTCGACAAATATTCAAGAGTTTAGAACTCCTTTTTTTAATGATTAAACATAATGTTGTGCTGCAATAATAGTTTAAGTACGCATGATTCATAATAGTATTTCTAAAATTAATATCAACTTTCAAACTAGAACTATTACAGAGAATTAAACAGGAACTTATATGTATTACTTATAAAATTGAAACAAAGCAAACAGACTAATGTAACCTTCATAGTTTCCATACATCAATAAATCCTAACATCACTGCCATGGCTGAAATAGGGGGCGAAATCTGGAGAGAACAGGAAAGGAGGAAAAAGATAAGGAACTAAGAAATGTGAAATAAAGTAACGACAATCATCTTAAAGAGGACGACAATGAAATAAGAATATTGGTGTTGATGATACATTAGTAATTTTAAGAAATAGTGAAAACGATAACAGTAATAATAAGAATAATAATAATAATATATATAGTAATAAAAAAAAATAGTAGTGAAGTATACAGTATTACACTTATTAAAATTTTAGAAACACAAGGAAATAAATTAATAGAAAGGAGGGACAAAATTGGGTGTCAATACTAAGATTCTTATAAAAGACAAAAAAAAAAATACAACGAAGAAGACATAATTAAATTTCTAAATTAATACATTACTTCTATCATCAGAAGATGTATGAGAAATGCAAAAAGATTTATGTATCACTCCTTGTTTGTCCATCCAAAAATCTAAAAGGGAAATTAAACAATTTCTTTTGATAACTATGATGCATGCAATACTTGATAACAAATGTGGACCATTTAACTTGCTCCATAGTGGAGCAAGCCTGGGTTCAAGATTGAGCTCATGGTGGAAATTCTCGTTATTTATATTAGGATTTTCTTGGTTATCCTCATTTGACATTGAAAAATTAAGTTGGGCTTTAGGGCCGCGATACATCCTCACCGCCTTATCACATGCTCTTGCTGCCTCTTCTTTCGTATCAAAGGTCCCAAGCCATGCACGTATCTTTTGGATGGGGTTTGTAATATCAGCTTCGTGCTTCCCCTTTGGCTTCTTCCTTACACCCCTATATCGAACCTCAATTTGTTATAGTCGTTGTAATAACTGCAATCGATACTTGATGTGCTATATAGTTTCATTATTCCCTGGTAGAGCGAGGGTGAGTTCAAGATTGAGCTCCTCATTTTCTAGGTTATTCTCATTTGATTTCGGAAAATTGAGTTTGGCTTTAGGTCCCCGATACATCCTTGCCACCTTATCATAAGCTCCTCCAGCTTCTTCTTTTGTGTCAAAGGTCCCAAGTCAAACACACACCTTTTGGTTTGTAATTACAGTTCTGTACTTTCCGGTTGGCCTCTTTCTCACACCCTTATATTGATCCTCAGTTGGGGTTACTACAACTACAATGCAATTTTCTCTCTCTGCCATCTGAAAATATAAAAGGAATTTAATCTAAAATTACAGAAGAAATATTTTGTGTATAAAGAAGACTTAGTGAGTGAAAAAGCAACAGGGAGACTGATTTATATAGTCGTTTCTCAAAGGGATGTTTTTGTAATATACATTGTACATATAAGTAGCTTGAAAATGAAGAAAAAAATGACTTTTCTAAACAAAATAGTAGAAATAATAAATCTCATTCCAAGTTCATTATTCGTTAGGCTACCTTTATATATTTTGGGGTGACATTTTTAAAGTATTTGCCAAATAAAAATAGGTAAGTAAGTACTAAATTAACTTATTTTCCAAAACAAACAAAAATAAAATTCATCATTTGAACCAAATACACTCTTAGTTAAGCAATATTTTTATATTTTTTATTATGATAAGTGTGAATGATCATATATTCACAATTAATATTTTTTTACCTTTTAGTACATGATTGACATTATAGAATTGCATGTTTTATGATCTTTTTCTATTTTTCCAACCAGATGCCCCACCCATCCTCAACAAGTAAAGGGAAGTAAATATCCTTATTTTTATTTCTATTTGTCCTCCGTATTTTTAAATGTTTACTCAGGTCAATAAAATAAAGAGATCCAAAAAACAGTTTCAAAGATTTTTAGTTAAGGCAATAACATATATAGAAAGCAATTACTTATATCCCTACAATTGTCTATCAAATTAATCTTATCCCAACATATAGGTAAACCAAATTTTTTAAGAGAGTTAAATAATGAAACCTTCAAATCACGATAAAACTTTTGTTAGAAAATGTGATATCTACAAAATTTATATTCAATGGCTAATATATTTTTACATTTGTCTATCAACTAATTAAGACTATATATGTACTTTTATAAGTTGTGCAATGAAAACTTTGCAGCTTGTCGAGACCAATTGATAGGAAATTACTTTGTCGTTCTTCGAGTAGTGATAATATAATAGTTAGAATAAATGGAATTGGAAAAATTAAATAAAAGGGTTATACCAATGTAGTACTACTACGTACTAAATAATAGTGCAACGCTACTAATCTGGTACTGATATGAATAATCATGAAATATAGAAAAAATTCATCATGTAATAGATAATATGTTATAAATTGAATACAATCAAAATAAAATTAACATAGCGTGTTAATTAATATCATTAATTAACATAGCGTGGACACCACCACCATAACCACCACCATCAGAGTATCTACCACCTCCGCCGCCGTTCCTTTCACTTTGGGTACAATTCCTATTAAAGGGACCAAACTTGTCACACTGAAAACAACCGCTTCCTCCACCACCTCTTTCATCGCCGTAACCGTTGCCTCTAATGTATCCACCTTTATAGCCACTGTCTCCACCACTGTATCCATGGCTATCACCTTGGCCACCACTGTAGCCACCATAACCACCATCTCGGACACCTTTACCACCACGGTCACCAGATCCTCAACATACAAGTGCTCCATCAGGCCCAATGACATCAACAACCTTGGTAAAACGATCAATGTTGAACTCAATCCCATATTTGACAGCCTCACCATTAGTCAGGCTATGAAAACTTCCAGATCTGATTTCGGATTGATGAACAACGAGATTGTTAGAGCCATCATCACTGAATCGTCAACGATGGCTCTAATGATCTCTTTGTTCATCAATCCGGAATAGATCTGAATGTTTTCATAGCCTAACTGATGGTGAGGCTGTCGAGTACGAGATTGACTCCGGGAATGATGGTTGTACCAAGGTTGTTGTTGTTACTGGGCCTAATAGAGCACCGGTCTCTTGAGGATCTGGTGGCGGAGGTGGCCAAGATGGTGGCTACGGTGGTGGCCGAAGTGGTATCCGTGGATGCAATGATATAGACAGTGGCTATGGAGGTGGATACGGTAGAGGCGGCGGTTATAATGGCGGAAGAGGTGGTAGAGGTGGTAGAGGAAGAAGTGAGTTTTTTTAGTGTGGCGAGTTTGGCCACTCTGCTAGGGAGTGTACCCAAAGTGGAGGTGAGGGCGGCGATGGTGGACGTTGTGGTGGTGGCCACGCTATATTAATTTGTATTAAGAGAAGACTCAGTGAGTGAGAAAAAGAAGAGAAAGAGTGATTTATATTGCCGTTTCTCAAAGGGATACATTTAATTTGGTCAACTAATTATTAAATACATTTGAAAAAAATAATTATTGGATTATTGACTAACAATATATATTCAATACTTTTACTAGTTTGCTAAAAACTAAGATTACATAAATTTTGACTAGGAAAATTCTCTTAAGGTCCACTAAGTTTACTTATCAAAAAGAATATTTTCATTAATCATAAGTTCATAATCAGTCAACAATACTTAAAGGTAAGTGAATCACTAAAAAGGGAAATTTATTACTTTAGTTACAACTTAAAATTCAATAAATATTCTCTTTAATATTTATTGAATTTTAAATACCTAGGATCATGGGTCCTTTTTCAAAAAGAAATAAATGATATTGATAAAAAAAATTTAAAAATTGGACTTATTTAAATTTGATATAGAGTATTTAATTAAACTAATTTTGTACTTTTTTTTGTGTGTGGTACTTTCTTTGTATTTGTCAGTGTCAGTTGATATGCTCCTCTTTTAGTTATAGATGTAGGTCAAGGTGACTGAATCACGTTAAATTTGAAACATTAAGGTAGATTTTGAATATACTAAACCACTGAACCAACTAATCTTATGTTCAAGGTATTATATCCTACCTCCGATTTACCTTATCAACACACAACTAAGGAAAACTAATTACACACGAGACCCTCATATTTTGGCTCCCCGATCGAACAATGTAACTAGATAAAAATTATCCAATTGAGATTCTAATAAAAGATAGAAAAATAATACAACGAAGAAGACATAATTAAATTTCTATATTAATACAACATTACTTCTATCATCAGGAGATATATGAGAAATAAGAAAAGATTTATGTATTACTCCTTGTTTTTCCTTACAAAAAGTCAAAATGGGAAATTAAACTATTTCTTTTAATATATGTAATGCATGCGATACTTGATAACAAATGCGGATAATTTCACTTGCTCCCTGGCGGAGCAAGTATGAGTTCAAGATTGAGCTCATGATGGAGATTCTTGTTATTTATTTTAGGATTTTCTAGGTTATCCTTATTTGATGTCGAAAAATTAAGTTTTGCTTTAGGATAGTAATACATCCTCGCTGCCTTTTCAAATGTCTTTGCTGCTTCTTCTTTCATGGCATATGTCCCAAGCCAGCCACGTACCTTCTGGATAGGTTTATAATATCATCTTCGTATTTCGCCCGTGGCCTCTCCTTAACACCCCTATATCGAACCTCAATTGGGGTTACAACCACTGCCACTGTAGCTACAAGGTCATTTTCTAGGTTATCCTCATTTGATTTCGGAAAATTAAGTTCGGCTTTAGCGCCGAGATACATTCTAGTTGCCTTATCATAAACCTTTGCGGCTTCTTCTTGTGTATCAAAGGTTCCAAGCTAGACACATACTTTCTAGTTTGTAATATCAACTTCGTACTTCCCTCGTGGCCTCTTCCTCACACCCCTATATCTGTCACGACCCGGGAGCACCCCCTAGTCGTAACCGGCGTACTCGACCTCGAAGAGGTCTAATACAAGCCTCTTAGCATTCATTCATCGCATAGACACTAAAAACCATAAGGAATTTAAAACTTTCTTTACCAAGAAAACATTTCATAATAAAAAATAAAAAAAATAACAAGCGGAAGACTTTCTAGACTTTATACATGATGTCTCAAAACCATCTAATACTTTAGAGTACAAAATTCGGGACTAATCCCGTACACAACTTAAACAATACTAAAAAGACATAAAAGAACATATTGGGTATTGTCCTCGAATCTCTGAGGACTCACCAAGTCTTCATCTTCAACACTTAGAAACCTATCAAATAGCCATGACATGTCATCATCTCCAAATCCCTACACTTTAGTCCAAAAAGGGAAAGAAATGGGTTAGCACAATTAAGTACTAAGTATGGAGACCATGCAAAAACATGCCAAAAAAGACATTTTCAAGGAAGTAAATGCTTTCATATCATTTGATAAAACCTTTCCTTTACAAGTATAAGAGACATAATACAAGTCAACATTAACATATAAGACCATAGCCAACCATACATATACTCAACATATGTCCATATACAACCCATGCTTTAACTTTAAAAGAACGCATGTCATTTCATTATCATAGGACCTCTACCTAATAT
>NW_006240297.1:0-9847 GCF_000226075.1 Solanum tuberosum
TCTCATAGCAATCCAGAATGAACTCATATGCATCCTCACTCTCAGAACTAAGAAATACCGGAGGCTTAAGCTTCAAAAACTTAGTCAATATTTCATAGTCATTACTAGTCATGAGAGAACCCAACAAAGGACGGAAGCAAGCATCATTACTTCCCGTACCACCCGTCTTCGGCGCAGTGCTAGCAACAAGATGATTAGTAAGAGCTTGAGTTGCTTGAACAAATGAAAGCATTCCAGGACCAGCCAACCCCTTCAGAAACGACATGATTTGTTGAGCTAACACCAGATCGATAAGAGGAATACATGTAGCCTCAACCTTCACCTATTCCTCTTGTCCAACCTCCTCAACATTCTCAACATTCTCAACATTCTCAACCTCTTCTTCTATTTCCTCATGATGAATGAGAGGGTTCTCATTCACATGAGCATTCTCAACAGGAGCTCCATTTCCAGTAGGTGCTACTCTTCCACGGTCTCTACCCCTAGCTCTTCCTCTACCCCTGCCTCGACCGTGACCTCTCGGTGCAGATCCCTCAACTGGAGCATTGACGGGAGCTACGGGTCTGACGCCGTTATACCTAATATTAACAATCTGCGGATAGAAGAGTGAAGGAGGTTAGATACCAATTTGAATCACCATATACCAATTGGAATCAAGTCATAGCATGAAAGGACACAAGAGAAAACAGAGAGATTTCCTAAAGTCCTATAGCCTCTGGAAGAAAAGTAAAGGCGTTCCCGTACCGTTCTGTGAGACTCTATTAGACTCGTTTTGGTACAGCGAGATCAACAAACCTAGGCTCTGATACCAACTTTGTCACGAACCAGACCGTCGTGATTGGCACCCACACTAACACTCCGGTGGGAGAACCATTACTACAACCCAAACCAAGCAACTAATCTAAAAACTAAGGCATTTAAGTATATGAAAGTAGAAATCATAGCTAAAACTGAAGTTCCCATAAACTTCAACAAAAGATCTAACAACTAACAATGCGGAAGAATAACCTAGAATCTGAAAGTCAATGTACCAAAACATCAAACATGAACCAATTTTAAGCAAGAAAGGATACAACCCCAAACTAATGAACTAACTAAACATTTGTCTAGGTCCGGATATGATGGACATAGACGAAAGAGAATCCCACGGCTGCCCGAAAGAATTGGCTCACCCTTGAATTCAAAGCAATGATCACTGATCTCCTAAGCGAGGTCTGTCAGTAACCGCTTGAAGATGCCCTGTACTAAAAAAAATAAGAGCAAGTGTAGTATCAGTACATAACCACAGTGTACTGGTAGGATCACGCGGCTATCCCACTAAGTGCAACATAAGCAAGTCAAGACAACATTATAAGCACATACATATATATCAACATATACAATATTCTCAACATTTAAGAACAATGAATAACTTCACATTTTATACCACATCATTGGTCCTCTCATGGAACCCAAACCTGAACAGTTAGCATGCCATAATGTGGCAACCGATCCCATATTTATACCGGAATATGGCAACCGATCCAAGTTAGTTATATCCTCAAGAACATACATTTAAGTCATGATTTCCTGGCAATGATAATTCATCTATCTCATTTACAACAAGTGTGATCAACATTGCAACATTTATACATATACAAGTATCATAATGAAGCAAGAACAAGCATACATCACACAATCATAGAATCACAAGCATCACCTACCTACGAAACAAGTTTAGAAACCCTAAGAAACTTGATCCTTCTTTCGGATTCGTTCCGCTTGTTACTTGGTATACAAACAATCAATATAATACGGAAATCAATAACAATCATTAATTACCCAGATTACTAACAATTTTATGAACCCTAGATCAAACCCATGATCCTAGTTATCTAATTTAGGGTTGTTTCTACCATAGAATCTATAACAAAACCTTCCCCATCAGTATTAACCCATCTATTACGTTCTACGAATCGAAAAACGGATTCGGGGAGTGAAAAGCTTATCTTTAGCCTCAAGAATGGTGGAAAATGAGTAGGAGTCGCCTGGGGTTCGTTCCTTAGCTTTAAAAATAAAAAAATGCCTAATAAGGTCGTTTAGGGGTTTATTAACGACTTTAAGTCGCGTCTGGCCCGCCACAACAGCCACCACCCCGCCATAGCGGCCCCGCCAGAGCGACCAAATTCCTCGCCAAGGCGGGTTGCACGAGACAGAGAGCTAATTAAAGAATTCCAAAATCCCCATTTCACAACACACCTCTAACCCATGACGCTCAGAAAATATCCTTTACGCCAATATCGGTTTCGGGAGTTCTACTCACCCGAGTTCAATTTCGTAAAGTCGTACAGGTTCCTTAACGAGTTATCTAACTACTCATGTAATCAAAATCACAAATAATTTGCCCGATTGTTACCAGATTTCCCTACACCTTAATAACTCCGATTTCCTCCAAATCTGGACTAAGTTGGGAAAATCCAATTACTACGAAAAAGTTTTCCGGCCCAAAATTTCCCCCCATCAGCTTTTCTATAACGATGGAAATAGGTCGTTAAAATTATATTCACAAAGTAGTAAAAAAGAAACTTATAAATACATTTCAAGCAAGAAAGAATGGCGTCAAAAACAAATTGTTAGATGTGTAAATAAGCAATGATACACATAATAAATTATTGAGTGAGTTGCGTATTTTTTTTTTAATTTCCATTTTTTCTTTCTTTCTCTTTCTTCTTATTTATCTATATAATTATACATTTTTCACCATTATCATTGTTGAAGTTTTCTCAATGGATGTTTGGAATAAAAATTATCAATAACAAATGCATTTAATGAATAAAGAATTTTTCAATAAACTTATTTAGAACATATCTCAAAAATTAAATTTATTTTTTACAAAAACATACCCATTAATTAATTTTTTTAAGGTGATGGATTCAAGAATAACAAAATCAAAGTGAAGTAATTGAATATTTAAAAAATATTTTCAAACTTATTAAAAGAAACTAAAACAAAACAATTTCTTCTACATTTTAAAAGAAGGATCCTACATGTTCTCCTAAAATCCATGAAGAATCAAAATCAAAAACTCAAATTATAAATTAATCATGAAAATTTTAGAGGGGGAAATAATAAAGAATGGGGAAGAGAGAGAGGGGTTTCTCAAATTGGTGTTACAAATTGGTGTCAAATTGGTCTTCTCATACGCGATTATTTTGAGTTGTCGTAGGAATCTTTAAGGGATGAATCTGATGTCGAATTCATGACCCATTTAATGTGTATCTGAAATTGTCTATGGAAGAAAATTGAACGAAATGTAAGAAAATGTGGAAAAATTGTTGAATTAATTGGATGAAAGATTTGATTAGGACCGCTATCTTCTAGACTCTAGAGATTCGGAGTAGATGAAAAGGTAAGTTGAATTTTCATTTTTATAAAATGTTAGAGATATAGAAAATTATTGAGGTAAAAATATGATGTTTAGTATAGTTAGGGTTGAAGAAATGATTGGGGAAGAAAGAAAGAGGAAGGAGGATAACTTTTTTTTAAAAAATAAATCATTAAATGGTGAAACACACGTGTGAAGTGCGTGTATTTCACCACAAGACAGATGCCTGGTAATGACATTTCAGGGAGGAAATAATTTCACTTTAAAATAGCTCAGGGGGTAATAGGACCCTCGTGAAGTATAAGTGTGTAGTTAAAAATCCGGTTATAGATTTGGGGGTTTGGCCATTTTCTTAATAATAATTGATGTTAAAATATATGTTATATATATATATATTGTTAAGAAAATTTTAAAAAAATGTGTATATGTAGAAATGGATGCACGTGAATATTTTTATAAAAGAAGTCGTTAATAGTGATACATGTATGCATAAGACACATGGATATATTTTAGGATTTATATTTTATATTAAAAAAAGAAGTGAAACACATTTTTGTTGTTTTACAAATTTTAGTTTAAGTTGAATTCCGAAATTTTACGGTCAAATATGTTTTTCATAGTTCAACTTTCAAAAAAAGTGAAAAAATTCATATCAAATGCGTTCGAAATTAAACGCATGTGGAACGCTTAAGGTGTTGGGATTATGAGGTACCATTCCAATTGTCCAAAAACTTGTTTCTCTATGATTAACATTTGATCATGAGTGTAACTTTTTTTCTCAAATGCACATAAAGTTATTGCCCTGGAAAATCAAATTAATTCATTCAGAAATTTATTAGCTTTAGCCATAAGTAGTAATATGGCAAAAGACATTCATATTTATTTGATGTAAACTCAAGAAATATACCTCACGACTCAAATTTCTTCATATTTGAAGGTTATGAGTATGACATTAATGCACACCAACTACAATTTCCTTCTTGATTAATGCAATCTCTGATGATAATAATGTTGATGATGATCGATGTGAAGCATTTTTCTTAATTAAGTTCAAACTTGTGGTGAACTTGAATCAACCAATCAATTGCTCTCATCTTTTCGCTGATCTCAGGTTGTGAATCCATATAATGATGAACTCTTCAAATCAAAATTCTTACATTCAATATGAACGGGTTGAAAAATCACTCTGTTAACAACTATTAATTGAATCTCACCTTGAAAATATTTACTACATTTGTTAGTTGAAAGATGATTATGTCATTATATATTACTCTAAAGTCCTAAATGTAAGGTAAAGTTGTTTGTTTGACATTGATTCTCTTAATATCTCTTTCTATCAACATTTTAAAGAATATTCATGTTGGATAGATGGATAGATAAATATATTGATTTAAGCTAATTGGTCGCTGGTTAGTGTCGAATGATTGATTCTATTGATGATTGCACAAAAAGAACACATTTTTACATGATACTTCACAAAAAAATTATGAGGCAGGAAAAAATGGGAAATGAATTACAAGGTAGAAATTGAATCCTCACCAAAAAGATAAAAATTCATATAATTAACCAATTAAGCTACTAAGATTGAACTAGCTAAATTAAAATAAAATAAAAAGAAGAAGTTAAAACTAGATCAAGCATTACTTCTAAAATTAGATTAAGCTTTACATTGTGTGTGGTATGCCTATTGTAACACCTTGCAACTCTATTCTTAGAATTCGAATCTTTAGTTGTAAGTATATAATCTTGAATCGAGTGATGTCCTACTTATGCTTATGTTTTATGGTTCATTCCTATGTGCCGGAAGTATAGTTGGAAGTGGTTTAGGGTCATAAGAGACCTTTAGTACTTGGTCGAGTTTAAAACTTTCCTACCGGCTAAGTTTTTCACATTAGTTCATGGGTCAACTTTAACTATCATATCTCTCAGTATATAATTAATTCGGTAGCATTTGACCTATCAAATTGACGTTATATGAGTTTTCTTTCCAACTCCACCAAGTTTGCCTCATTTAGAGTTCTGAGTAAAAAGTTATGACCGTTTTACTAGATACTACCACAATAGAGTTTTCAAATTCAGTAACTACGAACCTGATCTATGAGTCGTAAATCAAAGTAAGACCCATACTATTCACTCATGGAAAAACTGATGGAAGTCATATTTTGGGTCCAATTCTTATGGACCCAGTTACGGGTGGTTGAAGCATCTACAAGCCGTAATTTAAGCCCGTAGAATGAAGTTTTGAATCATGTTTTGCATCTACAGGCAGTAATCAGTAGGCTCGATTTTCTTCTTTAAGAAAAATATTTTGTATATTGTTTATAATCTGTATCTGATTCTATTTTCTCTACTAGTTTTAATTTTCTAGTTTTGAAAATACTCTTTAAACTTTGTTGTTTCTAACCAAGTTCTTCAAAGTTTTTGTTCTAAGTATCTTAGGAATATAGGATGAACAACAATCTTAAGGAAATTATTATACTGTTGGTATTTCTTGTATTCTACTGATTAAGGGAAATAGATCATGGAAGTAGAAGATTAATGCACTACTTCTTCATAATTCGGGGCCTTGTTTAGCAAGATTGAATTGAGAATGTACCAGAAAAATTGATGGTATTCCGGTTAAAGATTACACCAGGTAACCTTCTTATTATTTATCAAAGGAGGAAAATAGTTTCCAAAAGTTAATTCTTTTGATTTTTATCATGTGTATCTTTGGAAAAAGATCTGCAAAACCATATGTTTTGGAATGAATTTTCCTTAGGCCTTTAAAATTCTTTAGTATGCAGAATGAGAGATGCACATTTTTGTTTGATAAAATAGTATGTCGAGGATCCATGAAGATCAAGCTAGCAAAGAAGTTAGATACTATGAATTTCTATCCATAGGTTCGTCAACCTTTGTAATTGTAGGATAGGTTGTTATCCAGTTGTGAGGCTTGCTGCTCCAATTGATCAAGAGTTTTGTACAAAACATTCTACTTGGTAAATAATAATACACATTAATTACCAAAAAAATTAGTATGTCAAAAAGTTATAGTTGGAAAACTATTTGAAGAGAAAAGCATTTCTATGTGATAATCTAAGAATATTTTTTATTCTGTTTAGAGAAAAAAATAAACTTTTGTAGTTTTGTACTCCGTGTGAAATTTGATTGTGTCTGATTGTTGTAGACTAAAAACTTTTGTAGTTTTCTACTCTGGATAAATTGGACTATGCAATTGGTTTGAAGAATATGAAAGCTTCACCTAATAAGCCAGTGTTGTACTTTTGATTTTCTACAAACTTCACTGTTATATAGAAACAAATTGTATAAAAATAATTACTCTTTGTTGTTATTATTCTAAATACTAAATGGTATATCTATTTGTGATAGAGGAAAAAAAAAAGACCAGTGACCTAAAGTGTGTGATTTTGTGCCTGCAATAGGTACCTCAATGGAATGGACTTTGACACTATGTAAAGATTGTCAAAGAGAATTGAAGCACTAATTCTTTCGTAGAATAATATTTCTAAAAGATGTTTCATTGTGCCAATGACATTTTGATAGTCTAGGAAAATATGTGAAAAAATTATTTCCAACTATTTTAAAAATATTTTTGAGATCATATTTAAAATGTGGGGGGGGGGGGGTCTTTGCTTATGACAAAGATAAAATTAGACTTAGTGTCTAATTTAAATTTGAAGCACAAGATATGAAATTCGATGATACTTTTGTATTGTGTTAGACCCACAAAATTCTTAGAGTATATTTGATATTGTAGTTGTTGAGTTTCTCTTTTACTAGTATATGGTATGACTAGTATGAAACTACCAAATTATATATATACTTGTTCGAAATAGGTGTGTTCTTTTATGAAAGAGTATCACTTAAATATTGTGATTTTTCATGAAAATATATGTTTATTAAATATAACTATTTGTATAGACATGAAAATTGGTGAATAGTCATTTGTCATGTTTTGTAGAAGAAGCATTTGAACTATATTGCTTTTATTGGATCCGATGAAACTTTGTTCATGGGTAGTTCTATAACAATCAAATTGAAAGTTATGGAAAGGTCCTTCCGTAAAGGACATTTGACAAGGTGATTACTCTAAACAATGTCTGTATCACACAAAATTGTGTAAGAAATAGGAACAAATATGTGTGAGAAAAAGCTACCTCGCAGAGAGCTTTTCAAATTCAATATTTTTATTTGTTCTTACTTGCTTGAGTCAAATTGTTTGTGACATGAACACTTGAAACATGTCAATTACAAAACCTTGTAAGAAAAACTGATCAACTTAGAAGTTTTGTCTAACTTTGAGTGCAATAAATAAAAATGTCAAGTTTGTGTGAAATCTAAGTATGCTAAGCGTTCTTACAAATTTGTTGAAACGAATTCTAATCCCTTAGAGTTGATTTACACTGACATTTGTGATATGAAGTCAACACCATCTCGTGGTGGGAAAAAGTATCTCATAACTTTTATTGACAATTACATTTTATACGGTTATGTCTATTTGTTGAATGGTAAGGATGAAACCATATAAATGTCTAGGCAATATAAAATTGAAGTTGAAATCAGTTGGGAAAAAGATAAGAAATGATAAGGATGGAAAGTATAGATCTCCTTGTGCAGAAATATGTTTGGAAAGTGGAATTATTCATCAAACTGTTGCCCTATTCTCCTCAATCTAATGAAAAATCGAACGTTGAAAGAAATGATGGATGCATTACTTATAAGTTCAGGTTTACCACAAAACTTGTGTGGAGGAACTATCCTTACTGCAAAAGGGAACAACAAAAAGTGTTATGTTTTCAGAAAGAAATCAATTTTATTTGTTCAGGACATTCCATATGAGAAATGGAAAGGAATGAAATCCAACTTGAAATACTTCAAAGTGTGGGGGTGTCTAGCAAAGGTCCAAGTTCCTATTCCTAAAAGGATTAAGATAGGACCTAAAAACCATGGACTGTAAAATTAGACTTGAGTAGTCTAGTGAAAGGTCTAAAAGACCTTGGAAACAACAAAAGGGGAATGCACTTAATAAAGATATTCAGACGTGTAGTAAATGTCAAAGGATATCTACTACCTTCGGATATGATTTTGTAATATTTTCTATGTCTTATGTGGACTCATCCTTTTGGAAAGATGGTGTCAATAGTGAGATTGGTTCAATCTTGAGTAATCCTATTGGAAGTTGGTTGATCTTCCTCCAGGAAATAAACCTTTGGGTTCAAAGTGAATCTTCAGAAGGAAAATGAAAGTCGATGGAACTGTTGACAAATATAAAGAAAGATTTTTTGTGAAAGGCTTTAGACAAAAGTAAGGTCTTGATCTTTTCGACACAGACTCTCCAGTAACTAGAATTACATTCATTTGGATGTTAATTGTGTTAGTTGTGGTATATGACCTCCAAATTTATCAAATGAATGTGAAAACAACTCTCTTAAATGGAGAATTGGAGGAAGAAATTTACACGGAACAACCCGAGGCTTTTGTGGTTCCTGGTAAAGACAAGAAAGTGTGTGAACTTGTTAAGTCACATTATGAACAAAAACAAGCACCCAAACAATGACATAAGAAATTTGACCAAACTATGTTGGCAAATGGATTTAAGAATGATGGAAGTGATAAATGTTTTTACATTAAAATCACAAGGTCAATGTTTGTTTGTATATTGGTGATATGTTGATCATCGGTAGAAACACTAATGACATGAATGCTACTAAACATATGCTAGAAAGCAACTTTGATATGAAATATCTTGGAGTTGCTGATGCGATATTAGGTATAAGAATCCTTAGAACTCCATAATGTTTAGCATTGTCATGGTGTCATTGCATTGAAAAGGTACTTGACTAGTTTAGATATTTGGATTTTAATATTGTCAAGACTCCAATAAGTGTGAGCTTTGCATTTCAAAAGAGTGAAGGAGAAAGTGACACACAATTGGATTATGCTAGAGTATTGGGAAACATGATGTATATCACGAAGTGTGCACGATCAGATATATCATGTGCTATTAATGAACTGAGCAAGTTCACGAGTGATCCCAATTGAACTCATTGGATGACAATAAAAAAAGTTTTGGGGTATTTAAGAAATACTAAAAACAATGTCTTGCATTATAACAATATCCAACAGTATTGAAAGGATATAATGATGCAAATTGGATCACCGGGATCAAATGAAGTAAAATCCACGAGTGGATGATATATCGTGAATTTACGGTATTTCTAATACGTTTCGTTTACAAGTTGTGTGTGTCTTAGGCCCTTTTATATTGGTTTTGATGTGTTTTTATCATGTTTTACAGGAAAGACGTTCAGGCGCGGAAGTGTAGACACAGCTGAAAGAAATGCAGAAGAAAGGCATTCACGGAGGTGATCTACGGACCGTAGGTCTATTCACGGTCCGTAGGTGATGACCGTAGATCAGCAGGCAAGGCATGGAGGACAAATCAGGGAAATCTGACCAAGTGTGGAACCACGGCGTCTA
>NW_006240298.1:0-9830 GCF_000226075.1 Solanum tuberosum
TTGATGAATTTTTAGAGTTAGCATTATTATACCTCCTGTATTTATATAATTACTATTTGAGCTCGGGGAAACTATGATGCCAACTTAGTACCCGTATTTTGGGACTCATACTACACTTCTATATCTTTTTCTGATGCAACGCCATATACGCTCATTGAATCATGATTCTTTCATTGCCTTTGTTGATTAGATTGCGGTGAGATCTTAGCATCCGGAGACTAATTAATGTTTTCCCTCTTTTGTACTATCTATGTATTTTATATTTTTATTAAACAGATCTTTTGTAGTCTTTTTCTGTACTTGGACGCTCTTGTATCTGTGATACCTGGTTCGAAATTTAGTTCTTATTTAAATTTGCCTTTCTTGGTAACTTTTTGGGCCTTTAATGTATATTTTGTATCGTTATGTACATATCTATGCTATAGTCATATTATATATTTATTCTTCTTCTACATAGTTATATTGTAGCTTAAGTTTATCACTTGTTGTTTGTGTTTTAACTTGCCTACCGGGTTTATGGTAGGCGTCATCATAATCTGTTTTCGGGTCATGGCAATATAGCATACTTCGCGTATGAGAGATAATTAGCCAACTAAAATTTAGACTGGTTTAAACTAATTTTTCCAACTCGAATCGTCCAGGTAATATTTTTATGAATCATCCTTATCTATCCTCGCCCCTTGACACCCCCTACTTGATATCGTCTTTTTCGTTCGTTATTAAAACTACTTTATATATTATAACCCATGACAAGGCTGTCATTGGAGTTTCAATCCATAGAGTATATCCCCTAATTAGTTTGAAATATTACATTGGCTTGTCTTCTATAACTTTTTTACTTAATTTGGAATATATCTATTATTTTTCTTGATTAAGAAGGTCATTTTTTCTCTATTCAGATTATCATTCTTATGTTTGATTTTTTATAAAGATTTGTTGGTGATCCAAAAGTATCTAAGAAGTTGAAAAAGAAAATAATTACCTCAATCTTTTAAATTAAAATTATTTATTCTTTGTCTATCTCTTACCATGATATAACTAGTAAGAAATTAATTATAGGGGTGCTACTTTGTTCAGCTTATTTTCTCCACATTTTATCACTATATCTGAAGGCTCAAAACTTATACTCTACATTTTTGTGCTAGATAAATAAATTGCATGAAGTTAATACCTTTTTACTATTTATTATACAGGGAATTTTTGAAATACTAATGTCGTCAAATGCAAAATCTTTCACAAAAGAAAGCACCACAAACAACACAAGTGCTATTATGCCAGTTGTTCCTCCAATGCAGCAACAATATCCTATGCTTTTTGGAGTTCTATTGATTCCAAACAATCAAATTGCTACGGTAATTTATCCATTCTTTCATTTGACCACTAATGAAAACGTTGTTTGAACTAATATTAATATTACAAGCTACTATACATTATATTGATTATATTTAATATGCTTCAAATAATATTTTAAAAGATATATGTATAATAATTTATAATATTTACTACTTATATTTTATTTATGGTATGATTAATGCAGGAAGAAATTGTCGAGGGAGATAGAAATCAGGATTCCCATCAAATTCTCAATCCATTAGCAGGTAACACCCGTCTAAAAAAAATTGCTAAATTTTAAAAATATTTGTCTTTTTCAAAAGCCTCAAATAGTTTTTGAAAACAAAATATATCATCAAACTATTGTCACAAAAATGAAAATAAATTCTCTTAACAAAAATATTTTTAAAGATAACTCAAACACACAAATTATGGTCATATTTGTTATAGTGTAATTTTACAGCCTCACAAACAAATATCATATGACCAGAAGTTTTTGTTGGCTCCTTCTTTTTGAGATATTTGTTGATGATTCTTTTTATTTTTCTCGTAAATTATGAACCTTATAAACTGCACTCTAAAGATTATTTTTCTACAATTTTAAAATATTATTAGTTTTTTTATCGTATTTATCTAAAATACGTAGATGTTAGATAGTGGTCGAATGTTTCGTCAACACCAACATTTATATTTGCACAACATTTAAAAATAGCAGGAAAAAATTCTAGACGACACTGTATAAAGTGATATTTATTTAAATCATCCTCAACAAATTATACATTTATTTTGTATGCACCCTTTTATTTATTGATATTACCTAGAAGCATAAGTGATTAAAAAGTCTCAAATACAGTTAGCGAGAAGGGTCCTTATAGAAATATTCATCTTCGCTTTATTTTTTATTTTTTTGCATTAATTTAAGATTTTATGGCATGTTGCCTATCTTGAATAATTTTTTATTTGTCCCTTTTTCAAACTTAATAACACTATGAAAAACATGATTGAACTTGCAAGGTCATATTGATGTGCCATCACCAGTCTCTTTCATGTCTACATCGGACAACACTATCACGCAGAGCTATACCTCGATGAACCTACAACATAACCCTGCTTCACAAGGTCAAGATCCTCCACTGCCTAGGCAGGTAGATGATCACCAGAGGCTCATCATTGAACCTGAGGGGTTTGGGTATGATTTATATATTTTTACATCTTATAATAATGTTAGTTTTCTAAGTTATGAATTTGACATTTTAATATTTTAATTATTATATTGCAGTTTTAATCCACGCCAAGAGACTGCGAAGATCCTTACATCTGCTATTGGAAAGGTTTTTAATGATGCATACTTGACGTGGGGTAAGATTCCACAAACAGTTAGGCAACAAATTTTTAATGAATTTAAGGTAATTATGAATTTATTATTTAAATTCAAACTATACATATTATTATTCATTTCTAATGTGAGAGTTTTTAAAAATAAATTCAGGAAAAGTGTGTATGGCTTCCCGTGCATGACAAGCAGATTGCAATTAATTTTGAGAAAAGGGCGAGACATAGAATAGCCGACTCCTTTTATAATGGTCGCAAAAAAGGTAAAATTCCCAAGTGGTGTAAACCAAATATTTGGGAAGACCTATGTCAAAAGTGGAGTGATCATGAGTTATTTAAGAAGAGGAGCGAATAGAGATCTAGTTAATCTTTATGCTCGCCTTTGTTGTTTTTTGATTCTGCTATTATATGGGATGTTTAGCAAAATTTTCTATTGATATTTGGTATCTAATAAGATGAATATTGGTTCGCTTGGCATGGATAGTTGCTTGCTGAGTGTCAACTACGATGATTGATGGACAGAGTTTAATTTATTTTCTATTTCATGATAAGGAAAAAGTTTCAATATTCCTTATATACATGTTCATAAAGGTTGAAAATGTACCCCTAATATCACCATCCGTGATCCAAATGATTAATAATTACATTGAAAAATATTAAACATCAAATAAAATTAATGTATCTCCATAAAGACAAATGGAGAATGTCAAAATTGAAGCAATAATTATGTTCCAAGTTTTTCCTCTCTCGATTAAGCAATAAATTTTAAAATCAGCTATCACATTTCATTTATATGGTATTAATGATTATCCTATTCAATTACCTAATCATTGGTTCATCATAATATTTTCATATTTACAAGACCAAAATCAATAATGAAGACAAAGGAAAAATCATCCTTGAAGCTCACATTGAAAGGCAGCTTCAGTGTGCTACAATACAAACCACTTGCCCTTTAATATAACACAATTAAACCATTATTTTATATGAAACTCATTAAAATTAATAAACTTTTATTAGAGTCATAATTCAAAATTCACTTTGAAACTAAATAAATTTGATTCTTACACTAAGCTAACAGCAGTCAATATCAACATAATTAAAATAATAGATAAGGGAGTCTCAGATGAGGTCTCATCATAAAACTGATTGATACTTTAATCGAAAGGATCCTTGAATTCATAAATCTTTTATATTATAATGTATGCATATCATCAAAACTTGGTTTCATATCAAAATCACTTATAGCACATGAGTTCATGAGAAATTCATTGAAAACATTGAAATATGATCAAATAATGATGAATAAACTTGAAATCAATTGAACCCATGGAAGAATCATAAAACCCTAGAATTGGGTGAGATTGAGGTTTCTTTAGACTTTAGGAATCAATGGGTGAATAGGAACCCATTGATGGATTTTCCACATACAATAACCAAAGCCTTAACTGAAACCTTCAATAAAGACTTGAATCCTTGAAACCTTAACTTTCTTGGGGAAGACGACTTACGAGAGAATTCCATTGGAGTTTGAGAGAATGAGAAGGAATAGAGAGGCTATGGGCCTTAGGAACCCTTTAGAGTCTTCTAAATAACCCCAAAATGATGTAGTATATGAGTTAAAAGAGTTGGAAAAGACTCTATTAACCCTGAGAAATAACTTTCGAATTGACCCTATGACCCTTATATACGATCCATACAAGGTACTATGGACTGTACTGGTCACTCGTACAACAACTACTGGAAATCCCAACTTTCTGATGTTGAATCACAAACCAAGAGTCAAGACCTGTCATACCTTCTATGAGCCGTATACCCTCTTCGTACATTGATTCTCAATCCAAGGCCTGGATCCTCAAGCCTACGAACCAAAAACCAACAATAACGAGTTGTAGTTCCTACACGACCCATACAATACCTTAACATACTACATTTCTTTCCGTTGCACATATTCTATCCCGAGATTCTCCACTACTCAATTTTCTACATAATCATATATATATATATGCCTATGTGGCGCCACCACAAACCAGGATTCCCTTTTAATTTATTCATTTCCAAAACTAGTCTTCCCCTTTCATGAAAAGTTGTGACTTTCATGAAAAGTTGTAACTTTTATGAAAAGTTGTGACTTTCATGAAAAGTTAAAACTTTTATGAAAAGTTGTGACTTTTATGAAGAGTTGCGACTATTAGGAAAAGTTATGACTTTTATGAAAGGTACCTTTCTGAAGGGTTGTAACTTTTCTAAAGAGTTGTGACCTTTCTGATAAGGCATAATAAACATTTATTCACACTACCGTTTGTTGTCTATAAAGAGAGGGATTTCCTCTGATTTTAAAACAACAAAAATTCTGAACTTCTTCTTTTGCACAAATAAATATTCATGTACTTTGCTCATGTTGAGTGGCTCACTGATACCATTATTTTTGTATCAATATAATGGTGAATAGAATCGTTCTGCCATGAGAGAATCTATTCCTTTAAACCTCGGGTATTAGAGGGGAATAATTTCCTTAAGGGTACACTGTACATTCAGTGGGCTCACTTTTTTTCTTTCTGTTTCATTCTACTGTTACAGATCCTCGCATTTTTTTTACAGTCATTAATTTATGCTTATGTTATTAATTGTTATTTTTGAATACATGTTTTAAACTTTGTTGTTTATGTTTTTTTGCAAACTTATTGTTATAAGTATTTGTTAGTACAGATTAAATTACACATGTTAATTAAATATTCACGCAAGTTTTCTTTACTAAAATTGTTGAAGGTACAGCAACAAAAATTCTTAAAGATCTATATTACCATCTCTTGAAGACAAAATTCAAATTTGGTATGTCATTGTAAGGACATAAAGATCTTAAAAACCTTATCGCACTTTGATGTACGGAGTGAACCAGGAAAAGAAGACAAGAACTAATAAACTTTTGACATGGGTTCAAGGATGTGTCGGATGACCTATAGAGGAATATGACTAGACTGGAGCCTCTTTTAATCTCAAAGACATAGATAACTACACAGTGAATTAATTGTTCATATTTAAATTAATTGCTCATATTCAATATGAAGTATGAACACATTTTCAAGTTTACTGTAAGTTGTAAATACTTTTCTTGAAGTAATAGATGTGTTTCTCGACACTGAGATTGGAATAGAAGTGTAGTTTTAAATTGAACTACATCACTCTGCTATGCTGATTTTCTAAAAAAAAACAAACAAACTGAATAGTTTTGTGTAATATTTTCCCTTTCAGTATATATAATAAGTTGAATTATTGTCCAATATGATACACTCTCTTTAATTTACATTTTAATAATTACTTATGATACATTTAAATGGAGAACTTTAAAATGATATATGTAAAGCAAAAGGTAGGGCTGAACTTTTATACATGTTAGAACTAGAACATTTGTATATCTCAAGTTGATGTTTATTTGATTCCCAAAAAATATCAAATAGTAACACTTCCTAGAAGTAAAACAATAAATTATAAAATCAAATTAAAGTGATTGATTGAAGGATAAATGATAAGAGGTTATAATTACCATTTTTCTTACATTATTAATGTTCGTTACTACGTAATCTTGTAGGTGAGATGATATAGTGTTTTAGTTTTAATGACTGATAGGTTTTAAGTATTATTTTATAAATTGTGAGATATTAAATTTCCGCGCAAAGCACGGGTAATTTTGCCAGTTCATATATGAAGGAGGAACATCCGTATGGAAAGATCCTTTCATTTTTCTCAAAGTAGTTTCCGTCAATGAGTTAAATTTTAGGCTATCTTTACAAATTGAAGAAATCCTGCATCACAAAGAATATGACAAGTATTTTGAAACATGAATTTGTATACGAATAACCTAACAAAATAATGCTTCAAACACAACAAAGTAAGCAGCATGATACATATGATATATGAGGTGTTTGATACTTGTTATAAAAGATACAAAGTGTTGCCTCTCAGAACAGAGAAGTGTTAAAATTCCTAATTAACACGACAATAAACGCATAACAAACTAAAGAGAGAGTCTCTAGGCCTGATTTTGTCTCGAAGGACTCTGGGGCAAGCGGTTGGAAACTAACAAGAGATGAAAATCTCAACTCATCAGCCAAGACAAAGGAGAACCATTTTAAGATGTATGATTAGTGTAACCTAGGTTTCGAGTCCAAAATATGTTATCCTTTCTCTTGTTGAAAACAGATCTTAGAGGCTCCGGTGCCGGAGCTGGGTCAAGCAATGATGAGCCCTTTGGTTGCCTCTTGTGTGGCGGAATGTAAGACATTATAGTTGATCAGTTGGTGCTGGCTATGTGTATTCTACTCTGTTGTACGGAAGAAGAAATGTAATTGAACTTATACCATAAATTCAAGGCCGGCTCTTTATGGAAAAGGAAATAAGGCATCTGTCAATAGTGTAATTATTTACTGTTAGACAATCACGTCACATGGACTTTGGTGTAACCTAGGACTCCTATACAACCCAAGCTATGTAAACATAATAGATATGTGATAACATTTAGTTGTGTTTGAGATATATACAATCACTAGGACTTAGAGATAACTTAGCTAGAATGGACTCTCTGTACGTGTGTATAAATACACTATGCACCAGAACCTCTGAAGTATTGAATAAGAATTCAAGAGTTCAAATATCTCTTTCACTCTATAATTTCTTCATCGTATCACAACTTAGGTTTGATTAACACGATCCTGAATATATTCCGCTCTAAACATTAGACATGGCCTCATCCTCCAACACTACCTTAGCCCTCTAACCTTCTTCACTTCATCAGCTTATAGCAATTTGTTCTATTAAGTTGAAACCGTTGAATTACTTAGTTTGGAGGATACAAGTTCTTCAACTAATTCAAACTTTGAAGATCGATGAAATCATTAAAGGAGAACTCCCATCCCAGAACATATTAGATGAGAAAGATGAACCTATTCCTAACCCCAAGTTCACCACTTGGGAAGACCACGATGTTCTAGTTCGGAGTTGGCTTTCTGGAACAATGACAGAAGAGTCAATATTCCTCATCATTGGATGTACTACAGTAAAACAAATATGGGCTTGCCTTGAAGATACTTATCTACAAGCAAGCAAGGATAAGGAGTTTCAATTGAAGCAACAACTTCAGGCCGTGAAACTGAGAACAAAATCCATAGATGAATACATAAAGGAATTTAAAGGAATTTGTCATAACCTCATGGCTATACACAAACCTTCAGATGAAGATAGCAAATTTATTAATTTTACTAGAGGTCTTGGAAGCAATTATAAGACCCTTCGAACTGTTATGTTACATAAGGCCCCTTATCCCACATTTAATCAATTTGTTAATGCTCTTAGGGGACTCAAGATGAGAAAAGATGGATACGAGGAAGAAGCACCACCTTCGCTTGATCGATCCATGGCCTTCATGACTCAAAAGTGGCAACGACGGGAGTGTGGTGGTAGTTATTATCGTGGACGAGGAGGAAAAAGAGGCAGAGGTAGATCATACAATCAGAAACAATATAATACAACTCAAAATGAAGGAAATCAGCAAAAGGAGAGTTCTAAATCTAATTCATGTCAGATTTGTGGTAGGAACAATCATACAACCCTCTCTTGTTTTTATAGATGGGACTACTCATATCAAGCACAACAAGAAGTACCTCAGGTGTTAGCATCAATGTCGTTTAGGGATCAAATTGACAACAATCTCTATATGGATTATGGTGCTAGCAATCACATGGTACAATCTAAAGGTCCTCTCTTGAATTCAACACCCTTTAAGGGATATGAGTCTGTACGTCACTACAAGAAAGTATATAATTGGCAACAATTTTTTAGCAACAACAGTAAAATTGTTGGCTAAAATCGATAAATGGCAACAACTTAATAAATTGTTGCTATATCATTAAACTTTTAACCACGACTACTTTATTGTTAGCAAATATTTTGATGTTGTTGCAATATTATATAGTCAAAATGATAACTATTAAATTTTAAAATTTGCAACAACATTTTAGCAACAATCGATAGTATTGTTAGCAAATTTGAATAAATAGCAACAATTCTATTTAATTGTTGCTATATTATAAAAATATTAATCACAATTTTTTTGTTGTTACAAAATGTTTAATTAGTTGTTGCCATATTTGTGGGCAATATAATTTTTTTTAAATACAAATAGAGTTAGCAACAACAAATTAGAATTGTTGGCTATAAATTTTGTTTTGCCAACAACGTAAGTTAATTGTCGCATAAAATATTAGAATAACTGCTTATTTTCCAACTTTCCGCCAAAAAAATGCGCCAAATTTCTTTTCCGATTTTTTAGCCCACTCTTCCAGTTAACCCACCTCTTTCTAGGTTTTATTTTTCTATGCGCTATGTTGAGCTTTCCCTCTGTTGCATCATCCTCCTCTTCGTCTATTGGGTCCTTTTGCAATTGAATATAGAACAAATTGTAAGCAATATTTACTTTTCAATGACTATTTCTTTATTTGATGCGTTTTGTAATTATCCAAAGTATTTTTTATGGTCTTTTGTGAATAGAGTTCTTAATTGTGTATTGAAATCATTGGAATCATATAACTCCCTAGTTACAGTCACTCCTTTACCCCGATAATTGTTATAACTCTTCTATTATAGGGGTTTAATGAAGATGGGTGATAGACAGATTTTAGTTGGGTGTGGAAGGATGAAATTTCTTCTTCAAATTGATAGTAAATTTTTGAGTGGGCATTTGATTCTCCGTTTCGATTTTCTAAGAACTTCGGTTGGTACTTCGATTTCGATTTTCGATAATATATATCAAGTGAATTGGTGAATTGACTTCGATTTGGTGTTATTTTTGTGGTTCGATTTGGTTCTTCCGTATGGGTCTTGTATACTATGCTATTTTGATTCTTCAAAATTCGCTATTTAAAAAAATATTTATTCTTGTTGAGATTGTATTTATCATAGAAACAACGTGGAACACAATAAGCTTCTTGAATGGTTCCTTACTTTGGTATCAAAAACTTGAGAGAACTTTTTGAGAGATTAGCTGATTTTCATAACGTATGAAGGTGTTTTAGTTCTTGTATTTGATTTATAACTTGGGCATTTAACTTAGCACACTAGCTAGGACTCGAAGGGGCTCAATCTTTTACTCAATTTTGTTCTTTTAGCTCCAT
>NW_006240299.1:0-9820 GCF_000226075.1 Solanum tuberosum
AAATGGACATGGACCCAATGAAGGATAAAGGAGCACACGACAGGGTCCAACCAGCAAAGCAGAAAGAAGCATGGCAAATAGTATCGTTCCGAAAAAAGTCAAATCCAAATAAAAGAAAGGAACTGGCCCGCGCAACGGTGGAAACCAATACGGAAAAAGGTATTCATGTAAATTTATTCCATGCCGAATCAGGTAAGTATCTCAATTCAAAAGTCTTTAAATATAAAAAAGCATCCAAAAGCTCTGGAGAAACTTCCCAGGGAAAACATATATTAAAATACTCATCAAGACAAACTCCAAGCGCCTGATCAAGTCAGAAAAAATTAATGCTATACCTACTCCATTGCAGCAAGGGCCGAAAAAAATTAATGACGACGTGACGTCAGGTCCATCAGCAAACAGTGCGAAAACAAAAAAAAAACCTGAATAACTTAAAATCTGCAGAGGAGGCAGAGTCAGCTACTGTTTCCAATACCCCTACAAAAAACCCTATGTTGCCCCCTAAAAAAGATACCACTAATCTACTTCCATATCTCTTGGAACTCAAAAATAGACTTAATAACCCTCAAATTACCCCTAATAATACTACGTTAATCACTATAGACTATTTAAACACACAGAGTGCTTTGATGGCACTCTCAACTACCTCTCACTCCAAACTTCTGGTAGAAGATATCACTCAACAACATACAATTCCAACTTCGTCATCATTAATTTATGCTAAAAATGGAAATAAAGAAAGTACCCTTTTAAAAACGAATACACCATTTACTTCATCTTCCAAATTAACTCAAAATATTCCTAGTACCAACTCTAACAAATCTATATCTATACCAATACACTCTATCTACATAGATCTTCCAATACTTTCCAAAAATGCCAAGAATTCCAATCTCATCCCAGATGAGAAGAGCAAACCAAAGACGCTCATCTCGAAATCCCAGGAATAATTCCACTCCAAACCCAACGACCATGAACCCACCCCATCCTGCTATTCCATTTCAAACCTTCCTAGTGAACTTGGGGAGTACACTTTCTACACGACCCATGCTCTAGAACCAAACCAATCTCCCCACTCTTGGCTGAAAATGAGTTTGCAAGGACAAGCTCTATCCTTTAGTGCTATAGTGGAGGAAAGGCTTGTAGCAATCCTAGTCCAGAATCCAACGTTCTTGGTTCAGATCGTCTCAGAGGGAATGAGGTTGGTAATGGAAACGTACAACAACCACTTGTGGTTGTCAACCATACTCCAGCCTCCGCTAAGCTTTCCATTCCCATAAATTCCCTTCTACCATTATCCCATATGGGAGATGCCCCTCTTCAATCCCCTCAACTTCCCCACGAACATAGAGCCTATAATGTTCCCTCCCTTTCTCAACAATGGTGCACAACGAGGTGAGGGAGAGTTCTTCCCAAGTAGTTCCCAACATCTCAACATCAACCTCTCAGGTAATGCCGCATCCCAGAACTCCCCATCCGCCACGAGTAGTATCAGGTCAAGAAGAGGAAATAGATGTGCGGGAAATAGAAGAGGCAATAGTCATGCTGAGGGAAACTCGATCAGAAATAGTTGTGTTAAAGGATATAAAAATAGTAATATTTAAAGAGAGATTCAGAAAAAAAAACTCATACTCACCTGTCCACCAAATCTATCCAAAAGCTCAATAGATATACGAGCTCCATCCAACTCAGAAATTGGGAACTGTGTAGTGATAATGAACCCGACTCTAATAACGGAGAGAGAGGAAAGTAACGGAGAACATAACACCCACCTTAAACAGATCAATGAATATAATAGTCTGTAATTGTAGAGGGTGTAACGGGGACGAGTTTAATTGGCTTCTTAGAAATATATATGCTAGTACGTATAGACACTCTCGAAATATATTATGGCAGAATCTGAAAACTTTAAAAGATAACTACAAAGGAAACTGATTACTAGGGGGACTTTAATGAGCTTCTAAGCATAACGGAAAAAAAGAGGCAGATCTATTAATAAATATAATACAAAGGATTTTTGGGATACGGTCAATTATTGTGAACTGATTGACATGGGGTTTAAAAGAAGTCGTCACGCGTGATTAAATAAACGTTTTAAAAATATATCACAATTCATATACGAAAGATTAGATAGATTTTTTGCAAATGACAATTAGATCCATATTTTTCCTGACTCCCAGGTACAACACTTACCTCGTACCCACTCCGATTATTGTCCCCTCCTTCTTTCACTTTTTCCACTCGAAAACGTTAAAATGGATAAAATCCTTAGATTCGAGACAATGTGGGCCACACACCCGGACCTACAAAAGATAATCAGTGACTCATGGGGGGAAGAAAATAATATACTAAACTCTATACTTATTTTTTAGGAAAAAGTAATATAATGGAATCATACTACTTTTGGAAATATATTCTCAAAAAAAGGAAAATAATGAGAAGACTAGAAGAAATCCAAAAGTCCCTAAATTACACACAACTCTTTTCTTACACAACTTGAAAATGAGCTTATTCAAGAATATAACTATTTACTACGTGTCGAGGAGGAATTCTGGAGATTAAAGTCTAGAGTAAACTGGTTAAACGAAGGAGATGCAAATACTAGGTTCTTCCATACAACCACTCTAAATAGAAGAAGGAAAAACATAATCATTGCCCTGATCTTTGACGAAGGGGAATGGTTGTTTAATCAAAATGAAATTAAAAACACCACTTTCAATTACTTAAAAAACATGTTTCACACCTCACAGTATCACTCGAAACGAAATAGGACAAACCTAGAGGACCAAGATATCCCAAGAGACCTCTCCACCATCGGAGTAACACTGTCAACGGAAGAAGTCCATAAAGCTATATGTTCCTTCCAACCCCTCAAGGCTCCTGGGCCGGACGGACTCCATCCATTCTTTTACCAAAAATACTGAAGCATAGTAGGAAACTCAATCGTATAACTTTGTAAAAATTCCTTCATACAAGGGCACATTCTCGAAGGAATAAATGACACTCTTATATGACTAATTCCAAAGAAAAAGAACGCAAATAATTTAAAAGACTTCAGACCCATAAGCCTTTGCAACACCACATGCAAAATAATAACAAAGATAATCTCCCAAAGAATGCAACTCATCATGGACAAAATAATCAGGTTGTGTCAAGCAAACTTTTTAAAGAATAGACAAACAATAGATAATTCCATCATCGTACAAGAAATCATTTCACATTTTAAAAAGATGAAAGGCAAGAAGGCAAATTTAATCCTTAAAATCGACCTGGAGAAGACCTTCGACAAGATTGAGTGGTCTTTTATAAAAGAAACGCTCCAATACTTCCAATTTCCCAGTAATATCATCAAGTTAATTATGTCGTACGTCTCAACGAGTCGAATGACAATCCTTGTTAATGGATCTAAAATAGAATACTTCAGGCCATCAAGGGAAATACGACAAAGAGACCCAATGTCACCTTACATATTCATCATTTGTATGGAAATCTTATCTAGGAAGATAGACCAAGAGGTGCAATTAAAAAATTGGATTCCAATAAAAATCTCAAACAGAAAACCAAAAATTTTGCACATATTCTTTGCAGATGACTTAGTACTTATGAGTAAGGCAAGTGTAATAAATTGTGAATGTATACAAGAAGTTATGAAAGTGTTTTGCCAAACCTCTGGACAAGTAATAAACACATCAAATTCAAAGCTATCTAATAATTGTCCAAAGACTTTGAGTGACACCATCTCGAAGAAACTCAAGATAAAAAGTGGAAAGCACTTTGAAAACTATCTAGGCATCCCAATATCCCACAGCCGAGTCACAAACAATAATTTTCACTTTATTATTGATAATATGCAATCCAAACTAGCAGGATGGAAGACCAAAATTTCTAAATATAACAGGAAGAACCACCCTGGTGAAAAGCATGCCTCAATAACATCTCAACCCACATTATGCAAATAACAAAACTCCCAAAATCAATCACAAAAAAAATGGACCAAATACAACGAAACTTCATATGGGGTTCAACTAATGAAAAGAGAAAGCTCCATTTGGTAAAAATGGGAAGTGGTAACAGCTAGGAAACACGATGGGGGGCTAGGAGTACAAAGATCAAATATAAAAAAGGCTTAAGTCATATACGTCCCCTTAAAGTTGTCCGCATATTTCACTTAAACACCTCAATTTAGACATTTATCTATTGAACAGTTTATATATTCAAAAGTGATTCCTATTAGACACAAAAAGCTAACATGGCCAAAAAAGTGTAGTTCACTCTCCTAAAACGCGTGAAAACAATTAGAAATAATTTTTTTTTCTTTTTCTTTCCAACTTATATAGCTACATTAATAAACAATAATAATTAATATAAAAAAAATAAAAATAAAAATAAAAAAGAAAGGGAGGGAACGTCTTTCTCATCCTCCCTCTGCAACTATTCCATGTCTCTTTACACACCTACCCCCTCCACCTCTCCCTCACCCTCTCCAATTCGTCTACTTTTTTTCATTCTTTTTTTATTTTATTTTTTATTTTATGTAGATCTGATTAAAGTCTCAAATATTCTGGTGAAGGTCTATTATTTTCGATGACAATAATATTCCGGCGAAGCTTCATTATTTTTGCTGAAAATAATATTCCGGCGAAACTCCATAGTTTAAGATGAAAATAGTATTTCAGCTAAGCAATTGATTTTTTTTAAAAAAACGTCTATTATTTTCTTATAATTGTGATAAATGTTTACTGATTGAAACACGGTGAAGAGAATGGATGAAACGTTTTGATGCTATTAGAACAAAAGATAAATGAGGGGTTAGCTTAGATGGGCAACAATGGTGTATTATCGACACCGGTGAAAGGAATATGATTCGATGGAGAAAAAGAAAGGGGTGAATGTTATGGTTTATTGGCATTTGAGGCGCAATGACCCAATTGAAAGGAAAACAAGGTCCAATGAAGAAGAAGACCGTAGGGCGTAGGCTATGGTTTACTGGTGGTTGACAGGTTGAGGCACAGGGGTGACCCAGTGCAAAGGGGAGAAGTAGAAGAAGAAGAAGAAAGGGGTGGGGGTGGGGTGGGTTAACTCAAAAATAAAATTATATTTTCTTAAAATTCCTTTTGTATTATTTAAATAGAGTTTTTTTTTTAAAAATCAATTGCCATGTGTCAGTGTCTCATTAGTTCATTTGCTATGTATATGCGATTGAGATGCACACACTATTGTTATTTTTTTAATTATCATTTTGTGTTAAATAGGTATAAATTTATTAAGATTTAAGTGTTCAATAGGTACAAGGCTAAATTGAGGTGTCTAAGTGAAATATGCAGACAACTTTAAGGGGCTGCATATGACTTAAACCTATAAAAAATAAACCTTTCTATCAAAACTAGCTTGGAAAGCTTTTAAAAATCTGAACTTATTATGGGCCTCAATCCTTTTAAAAGAATACACAACCAATAGAAAACTCGATAGAAACACTAAAACTTCAAAGAATCACAGCAAAATTTGGAAAGACCTCATCATAGGCCGGAACATTTGCAAGGAAGGCATAGAGTGGGTTCTAGGAAATGGCAAACTAACATCTTTTTGGTTTGATATATAGCTGCCAAACGGCAAGACAATCAGGGAACAAATTCAGGGACCCCTAAGAAAAGCAGAACTAGACATGAAAGTAGGAGAAGTAGCCCAGGAAAACAATGCCATGAAAACAGAGGATATATCATTTCAACTCCTGGAAGAAATTATAAATCTACTACACTGCATGTACATAACGCACAATAAAGAGGACACATCTACATGAAAGCTAAACTCCAATGGAATATTAACAACATCTTCAGTATATACACTCCTAATGAACAAGCATAAAAAGGAAGCCCCTGAAAAATATAATTGAATTTGGTCTCTCAAATACCCAAACAAAATAAATTCTTCATATGGCTTTGCCAACATGGTAGATTACTACCCAAAAATATTTACATTACATTGGTGTCAACATCGACCAGACATGTCATATATGTTACAAAACTGAAACTTTAGAACATATATTTATGAAATGCTACATTGCAAAAAAAATATGGAACGAATTAAAAGAACTACGATCTATTAACCAATTTAGGAATGACCACAGAATAGATTGGCTAGAGAAAATAAGGAGGTTGCAGGTACATACAAATCAAAACATTCTTGCCTGGTAAGATTTATTTCCTTTTTTCTTGTGGAGTCTGTGGTTAAAGAGAAATGAAAAATACCATCAGAACATAAAAACCAACTTATGTATAAAAAAACATTTAATCATGCCATGGAATTCCACACCCTTCACAAGAGGCATAAGTGTCAAAAAGAAGAATAAACCAAACCTTATCAAGTGGAAGCCCCTTGAAAAAGGTTATAAACTAAAAAGTGACGGTTCTACAAAATGAAATCACGGCAGAAGCACAAGGAGAGTCATAAGAGACCACAATGGAGACTGGATTGTAGGCTATATGGGAAATCTCCATATGTCGAAATAATTTTAAAGCTGAACTAACAACTCTCACGCAGGGACTCAGGATAGCTTTAGCAAGAGGATTACTACCTTTGGAAGTCAATATCGATTGCAAGGAGCTCATCATTTTTATTGAAAATGATCACCCATCTTACACAAACATGTTATTTGATTGCAGGGATCTGCTGAGCCATTTGGGGAACCCCCCCCCCCCAATTCAACACACTTTTAAAAAAGCTAACAGAGTGGCAGACGCATTAGCAAGGGAAGGATAGAAGATTAATCAGGCTAACTTGCTTTTTTGTTTGGAAGTTCCATCGGTGTTTGTTTCAGAAAGGAGGAAGTCTTTTTGTTAGGCTTCAACGACCTATTCCCACGTCTATTAATTGTAGTTATAATATTATTGTATCCTCCTAGAACTATACTAGCAGGCTTTTAGCTATGCCGCTACCATGTAATGATGCTAATTAATATCTAATATAAGTATCTTTGTTTACCAAAAAAAAAATAGCCTCCAATGTCAATCACACATGCTCTCAACATGGATTCCAATACCTCAATTATTCTTTTTGACTGATCTTGATTCTATGGGTGGAAGGTTGTGCTTAAAGTGAGTTGAGTGTCCAACACCTCATGCAACTTGCTCTAAAACTTAGAAGTTAACTCAGTGTCACAATCTGAAATGATAGAAAAAGGCACCCCGTGCAAATTATTTTGACATAAATCTTGACCAACTGTTGAGAGATGTAATCCACTCTGACTGGAATAAAGTGGACTGATTTAGTTAACCTGTCTACAATGACCCAAATTGAGTCATACTTTCCCAAGGTCTTAGGTAGTCCTACCACTAAATTCATGATTTCCTACTTCTACTCAAGGATAGGCATCCTCTAAAGTAATCTACAGGCTTTTGATGCTCATACTTTACATGTTGACAATTTTGACATTTGAAAAGGTACTCTGCAATGTGCTTCTTCATCTCGGATCACCAATAAAGTTGTCTCAAATATCGGTACATCTTGGTCATACATGGATGAATAGAGTATCGTGAATCATGAGACTCTACCAACATACTCTGGGTCAAGTCACCAACTTGAGGAACATAAATCCTTCCTCTATAACTGAGATCATCATTCTCATCGAAAGTGGCATCTTATGTCTCCCTAGACATCACCTTATTTCTTAGCTTATTCGTGTTTTCATCTTCAACCTACTTAGTCTTAATCTTCTCTATAAATGTGGGCTTAATCTAAATATTAGCTAACACTCCACCTTTCTCGGAGATGCCCACTTGTATCAACTTAGACTCCAGAGCATGAATCTCTCTGGCCAAGGGTCACTTAGACACCCCCAAGAAAGCCAAGATGCCCATACTAACCTTTTTCCAGCTCAATGTGTTTGTTATCACATTGACCTTTTCTGGATGATATTAAATGGTCACATCATAATCCTTGAGCAATTTCATCCATCTCCTCTGTCTTAGATTCAAATCCTTCTAAGTGAACACATATTGTAAATTGTGATAATTAGTGAATACCTCACACTTAAGTCTATAAAGATAATGTTGCCAGATCTTGAGAGCAAACATTATTGTTGTCAACTCTAAATCATGTTTATGCTATGTTTTTTGCAGATGATAATGCATATTCCTTAGGGGTCGTTTGCTATAAAGATTAACAATGCAAAAATAATTTGAGGGATATTTTTATCTTTATATAGATTAATCACACGGTATTAAATCATATGTATTACTAGTACCACCAAATGGAAAATATTGTTATACATCATATAATACCATGTAGGGTGTCTAACTAATCCATGGACTAATGATACATATGTCCAAAATTCTTATCAAACATAATACTGTTATGAATCAACCTTAGCCCGACATGAATTTTGATGCCATGAAATCAACTATTGGACCAAAAAGGTTGATTTGGGATCTAGGCCCAATTAGCAATTAATTTAAAAGGAAGAGAAGATAGAAAGAGAGGTTATGCTTATTGTTGTGTGAAAGTCTGATTCTCCTCATCTCCCTTTCGAAGTGTCTATATTTTCTCATCTTCGTTCTTCAATCTATCAATTTATAGTCTTACTTTCGATATTTCTATATTTTCGTTTAGGGTCCTACCATTTTAGTTATTACATTTAATTCCCAGTGTTGTATTTAGGGATGTTAAAAATGAACCCAAACATAGGTAACCCGCCCAATCCGTCCAAAATTTTAAGGGTTGGGCTCAAGATAATTTGAATTGGGTTCAATCTCAACTCATTCAAGCCTAACCCATTTTAAGAGAATCCTCAATTGAGTCCAATTCAATCTCCAATTTCAACCCGTTTTAAAACTATTTACTAAGATATGTTCCTATATTAAAGGTATGAATTATATCTATTTAACATCTTATAGGATTTATCTATCCATTTGTTAACTTTTTAAAAAAAATAAAAATCTTGAGCTGAAATTAGCATTGTGAATTATAAAAGTTAAATATCACTATGTTAAAACTATTGAGATTAATCGGATCAAATTGGGCGGGTCGAGACCCAACCCATTTTTTAGCCCATTTGAACCCAACCCATTTGAGCCCAAACTAAACTTGGGTTGGTCAAGACCCAACCCAATTTTTATTTCAACCCCATTTTTAATATTTTCCAATTTCAATCCAACCCGCCCATTTGACACACCTAGTTGCATTGGATTTGAGTTCTTTACACTTATTACAAGTGTAATTAAAGGTTTAAAATTTACGGGGATTTCCAAGTCTCCCTTAAGTGTTATATCCATTTTTAAACCTGAAAAAATATGGGTTAACAACAATCATAAGCAAGCAGCCTAGCAACAATCACTGAATTGAAAATCAAACTTTTTAAAAAAATATAAATCGCAAACCAACTAAATCGAAAAATCACAAAATAATTAATTCAATCGATTTTTTACATATTTTGAACATTGAAAATACATCCGTAGAAGGAAAGGAACATACTCCTCCATCCTATTTTATGTGTCACTTTTCGAATTTCGAGATTCAAACAAGTCTAACTTTGACCGTAAGTTTTTCATATATTTTTTAAACATTTTGAATTATTAATTATACTGACTTATAGTACTTTTTACGTAGTTTACAAATATATAAATTTCATTTCAAAAAAATTGAAGATTTCATGCATAAATTTCTAGTCAAACTTAAAATGTTTGACTCTCGAAAAATGAAAAGTGTCACATAAATTGGAACAGAAGGAACAAGAAATATATTCTTTAAACACAATGTTATTTATTTCACACACTATAGCTCTAGCTAGATAGAACTAGCTAGCCAGTATCACACACAAAAACACACA
>NW_006240300.1:0-8980 GCF_000226075.1 Solanum tuberosum
TGCATTGGTACATTGTGTACATAATTGAGTTCGGGAAAGGGTAGAGGAAATATATATATATATATATGTATGTATGTAGAACATAATTTGTATGCAGTCACTTGCATACTTTAGTCTATTCTTAGATGGACTATTGTGGCAAGTGACAATTTAATATAGTCCGTACCGTATCAGCAAATTCCTGAATAATGTCATAATCAATTATCAAGATTGTCCAATGAAGAACATATCATGCATGCAAATATAAATAATTAAGAAATAATTATTTTACTCTAAACCATATATATCGCGAATCGCGTTAGAGAGGGACATATACATTTGCCTCAACATATGCATGAAGGGTTAGCCCGAAATAGGGGTGTGCATTCGGTTTTTTGGTTTGGTTTTGCGTTATTCGGTTTAGATTTTTCGATTTTTGATTTTGTAAAAGTGTAACCCAATCCGATTCAAAATAAATTTGGTTTGGTTTGGTTTTCCTCTATTCGGTTCGGCTTTTTTCGGTTTGATTATTCGGTTATATTAATAATTAATAACATAACCAAAGTAATAATATTGAATCTCTTAAATATACTTTCTAATATAAATCATAAGTAAAACTTAAAACACAATACTTATAAGTATACCTGTTTTATTTTTAAAGATATGTAAAAGGAAAAATGACTGAATTTTCGAAAAACCGATTAAACTTATAGTTTAAGAGAAATCGGTTTTCCAAAAGATCAGAGTCGCCACTTAATTTTTAGTAAAAAAATCAAGAAAAAATTAAAAGGTTTTCAAAAGATTTAAACAAATAAAATCCATTGAAAATAAAAGGGTTCGAAGTTCAATGTACATTCCGAGAAGGTGTTAGGCGCTCGGAATGCCCGCTAACTCGCGATTGACCGGCGATTTGACCAAAATGATTTTGACTAATTTTGAAATTTTAACCTAAGTAAAATAATTCATTTATTTTAACTAATTATTTTTTCAAATTTAACTAAGGAAGGAACTCATGACTTTGACTAATTTTGAAAGTTTAATGAATTAAAAAGAACTCAATTATTTTAACTAATTTTGAAATTTTAACTAAATAAAAGAACTCATTTATTTTAACTTATTTATTTATTACTATTATCATTTTTATCACCTTATTTATCTTAAGGGGGAAATGAACTAAAAGAGAATTTTTCTAAAGGGTAATAGTTTAAGTATTTTCAAGACTAATATTAAAATAAAAAAAACTAAGTAATAAAATGCATACTTTAATTTGAAAATAAAATGAAATGACCATTCTTAGGGAATTTAATCAAATTAAACCACAAGATAATCAAAACGTTAGTCAAATATAATAATAAAATAATAAAGGAAGGAAAGGAAGAACATGTCAAATTTGGGCCTATTGCTGCGTTTTTGGGCCTCCTTCAGCCCATTTTCGCTCCCAAAACCTGTGTATATAGCAAAGGTATATTGCTGTATATGGGTCGTATTTCGACTCATTTTCGTGTATATGGGCATGCATACCAACCGTATACAATATATTTCAGCCTCCAAGTACTTGCAATTAGTTTTTCCACCTATAATTCAATATTTTGAAACGTATATCAAGGTATATTGCTGTATATCAGCATGTATACAGTCCGTTTTGGACCTCTCCAGGACCTGTACATCAGTCCCTGCCCCTGTAATTTCTCCCTTTTTACTTGAACATGATGAGGCCGACTCGAAGAAATTCAACTCGATGCAAGGATGGAGTCCAAAGGACTCGAATGGCGTCACATGTAACAAAACGAGTAATAAGGATTAGTATACGAGAAAGGGACCTCCAATCGATTACCAAATGCGCACAAATAATTTTGAAACCATAAATTCATAGTTTCGGTATGCCCAAAATATTTTCACCACATTAGCTAATAAATGGAAGGATTTATTCTACCCAAGAATCATTATCATACTAGAGGTGAATTGATCATGCATGGTTTGGACAAATTCCATTTGATCTGAATAGAAATCAGTAGCAAATTTCATGATGAAATCAACCTAAGCTAATATACTCAAAATGCAATAATGAATTCAATTAAAGCATATCACATTAAGCCATAGAGATAACGATCTAAGGTAAAGCTTAAACCAACATTAAACTTACATACTATAAAAAACAAACAGAATAATACTTATCAAACTAAATGACCCCATCAAAAGTAAATGAGAGCGTTTTCAAGCAAGGTTAGATTTTAACAAATCAATAGAATATCTTTTTAACAAAACAAATTTAACTCTCAGTCGAGAACTCAAGATTAACACCTAAATCAAATATTTAAGAAACGAATGCAATAAATTGGCAGTAAAGAAGCAATGCAACATATTAAATGCTAAACATAATTAAATAACCTGGATAGAAATAAAAGTAGCTACTTAACAAAAGAATGAGGTAATTAACTTTCATGACTTAATCTAGTAAGAGATAATATTATCTAACTATAACAGACATAAATTAATGAGACTAAAGCTTAATCAATTGCAACAATCTGTTTAGACATGAAAGAAAAAATAACACATAAATCCTAACTAAGCAGCTAAATCACATCAGATTACAAAATGCATACAGAAACCACGAACAAGAGGATTCTTAAATGCAAATTATTGGAACAAAACGAAAGAGAAAGAAAAATATTACCTTCTCTAGAGCAGGAACTGAGACAACGACTTGAGAGCAGCACTTCCACCTCCAACTTTATCTTCGCCGAACTCCGACGAATTCTAACAAACTAAGAATTGTAGACAGCCCAAGAAGAGAATGGAACCAAGAGCCCCTGAACTTGGGGTGCTCTCTTGTTGGCTATCAGAATAGTGTATTTGGGAATGAAAATTTAACAAATCTCTTATATGACCTATGCCTTTTTTTTTTTGGTCGAGAATCATGCCGCCTCCCCCAAAAATCCCCTTTAAACAGTAAAGACGATGGGTCTTTATAGAGGGGAATTAGGGCAGAAAAATAGGGGGGAAATCGGGTGACCCCATTCGAATTTCAAATTCAAATTGGTCTTGAAGGGATAAGGTTGGAGAGTTGGACAGTACAAATTCCCAACGGAATTGAAAGGAGAACCGTCCGATTTGGAACAAGGACGCTTGAGGTGCGGAGATTTCGACACCTCGATGATTTCGTACGAGAGAATGAGGGAGACGCACGCGCAAGGTTGAGGCTGCTGGGCTTCGCGATTTGCTGGACTGGATTTGAAGTGTTTCTGGGTTCACGTTGTTCGCGTGAAAAAGGAAGAAGAAGAAGAACATGTGGGTCAGTTGGTTTTGTACGTTGTTGTCACTGGTTTCTTTTGGTATTGTTGTATTTTGTGGGCTGGATATGGACACAGGAAATGGGCTGGTCGGCTGAAATTATTTTGGTGTTGGGCTGGACATTTAAAAAATAAGAATAAAAATGGTGGGCTGGAAGAAAAAAATTGGTACGTGGGAAATGTTTAGAGAATGGCTTGCTGGGAATGTTGAGATTATTGGCCTAAAAATGGCCCTTAAATATAAGTCTAAAGACTCGGTGAAAAAATGGTTATCATTGTATTTAGCCGATTTGAACTTAATTAGGATAGATTTGGCTAGTAATTAGATAAGACGAATTAATATAAATTAATTAATGAGCTTCTTAATTTTAACGAAACAAAATAATTACCTTAAGAAACTAATTAACTCAAAATATAAGCTATTAATTAATTAAGCTAAATAACCAAATATTTAAATAAAACTAAAATCTTTTTTGAGACAATTTTTGAATATTCGTAAAATATACTAATTGGACACATAATCATATAAAATATTATATTTATTATTTTATCATTTATAACAATGACAAAACTACTTAAAACGACTTGAAAAATATATTTTGAATCTTATAAAGTCACTTATTTCAAATCATTTAGAATTTAGGAAGCTCGATGATTAATTTATATTGTGGAGGTCCAAAATTGGGTGTCAACAATACCTATTATAGATGTTCGAATATAAAATATAAACGTAATCATGATGAAAGGCAATAAACCAAAAAGGAAAGAAAAGTAGGTTAACTCCAACTTAATTCTAAACCTAAACATTTTTATATATATATATATATATATAAAATTCGGTTTTTTTGGTTTTTATTTGTTTAAATCCGAAACCAAACCAAAAATTCAAACAAAGTAATTTATTAATCCAAAACCAATCCGAAAAACCAAAAAAACAATCTAAATAAAAATTCGGTTTAATTTAGTTTGGTTATTCGGTTTATTTTGAATAGTGCACACCCCTAGCCCGAAAGGACAGAAATGTATTTGAAATTTTCATAAAATTCAAAACTAAACATTTTAAGCAAGATTTTGATAATATCTGTAAATAATGATAAGCTTACCTCTACAACAACAACATATTATTTCTAGCCAAATACATTAACCTCGATCTTAGAAAAGTCTATCCTTAAAAGTCACCTCAAAACGTTTTAGTGGTACAAAATCATGATTTTAAATTTTTGGACATTAATTGTTTATATAGTGATAATTGTCCTTTGCATTATCACGTGAATGATCATGGTCATCAAAGACAAAAATGTAGAAACTTAAATAAAAAATATGAGTAGGTTGAAGAAAAGCAATCAACTAAACGCCGCCACTTCAAATCAATTGAATCAATGCAAGCAATGATGTTTCCACATGCCTATTCATTCATAACCAAAGCTCTTCAAATAAATTTCCCCGGTACTTGAATTTGATTCTTTAAAGCCGGGAACTCCATTCAATTAGCCGGGCATAAGCTTTGCTCATTTTCTCTTGATACGCTTATCTTGACCCTTTAGATTTTTCAAGAAGTAGATACGGACAGGAAAATTCCTAGCTAGGTTCTAACTTTCCCCTTGACATAGTACTTATTATAAGTGACTTAATTTCAAGTTGACGAACAACCTTTTAATCTATATCGTTAGTTTCAAGTTCACCAAACTATAATTAGAGTTCAAAAATGAATTAAGCAAAAGACTTTAGAGATTAAAAAGGAGGAGCGAATTAAGCTAACTAATCATACGAAGTTAAGAGAGTCCAATGAAAACATATATTTACAAGTGAAACCAACATAAAAGACCAAAATTAAGAGATTCGACGTGTAACACACCAATGAAAATATTTAAATTAACACGTCATGGCAATTGTTTTCCATTAAAAGAAAAATTACGCACATACTATTTATAATTTCAACTAAATAAATACATGATGTGTCTTCTTACCCACTAATATCACCAAATACCAATATTAATTATCAGTACTAATATTTATTATTATTCATTATTTAGTCATGACAAATTATTAATACTTGATTCGTTTAAAAAAGAATAACTTTCTTTTTCTTTTTAGGTAGTCTCAAACAAAGAATGAACCTATTCATTTTTTGGCAACAATTTAATTTTCAATTTTTCATGTGATATATTTATGGCCACAAGATTAAAATTAAAATATCTGTTTTTATTTTCTTAAATTTTGTGTTAAGTGAAACTAAGCTATTTTAAATAAAAATAAAAATGGAGGGAGTAATAAACATTTGGAGGACGAGAGGAAGTTGTTCAAATGGTAAGCACCCCTCACTTCCAACTCGAAGATTGCGAGTTCGAGTCACCAAAGAAGCAAAAAGGGTGAGAGCTCCTAGGGAGGGAGGGATAAAAAAAAACATTTGGAGGGGGAGACATGGCTGACAATTGCATATGCGAGATATGTTCTGGCCCATGAATCCGAATTAATTAAACGAGCATTTTCCTTTTTATATTATATCCACTCTTAAAAAGGGGTCAAATCTAAATAGCCGGTGATCAAGTGACTTGATCCTTCGGATATCAAACACGTGTATTCCCTCCTTTATTAATGTCATATTGAAGTATCCAATGAACTTGTTGTTTGGTAGAGTGTATTAGAAAAAATAATGTATACATTAGTCTTATGTATTATTGGTACTCTTTTTTAATCTCTGTATAAGTAACACTTTATTGTGTGTTAAGGTGTGTATTGCTAATATAATGGGTTTCTATGTATTAGCAACACAATGATTTTAATGAATGCATTAACATGGTCAAAGACTCAATTGCCCATCAAAACCTCTTTTACTTGATTCGTTTAAAAAAGAATAACTTTCTTTTTCTTTTTAGGTAGTCTCAAACAAAGAATGAACCTATTCATTTTTTGGCAACAATTTAATTTTCAATTTTTCATGTGATATATTTATGGCCACAAGATTAAAATTAAAATATCTGTTTTTATTTTCTTAAATTTTGTGTTAAGTGAAACTAAGCTATTTTAAATAAAAATAAAAATGGAGGGAGTAATAAACATTTGGAGGACGAGAGGAAGTTGTTCAAATGGTAAGCACCCCTCACTTCCAACTCGAAGATTGCGAGTTCGAGTCACCAAAGAAGCAAAAAGGGTGAGAGCTCCTAGGGAGGGAGGGATAAAAAAAAACATTTGGAGGGGGAGACATGGCTGACAATTGCATATGCGAGATATGTTCTGGCCCATGAATCCGAATTAATTAAACGAGCATTTTCCTTTTTATATTATATCCACTCTTAAAAAGGGGTCAAATCTAAATAGCCGGTGATCAAGTGACTTGATCCTTCGGATATCAAACACGTGTATTCCCTCCTTTATTAATGTCATATTGAAGTATCCAATGAACTTGTTGTTTGGTAGAGTGTATTAGAAAAAATAATGTATACATTAGTCTTATGTATTATTGGTACTCTTTTTTAATCTCTGTATAAGTAACACTTTATTGTGTGTTAAGGTGTGTATTGCTAATATAATGGGTTTCTATGTATTAGCAACACAATGATTTTAATGAATGCATTAACATGGTCAAAGACTCAATTGCCCATCAAAACCTCTTTTTACATCTTTTCTATCATAATAGTGGAGGGTATATTTGTAAATAATTTTTTTAATGCAATGTTATTTTTAATGCGTTAAATCAAATAATGCAAAGAAATAATATATAATTAATGCAAGCATAACTAATACATGCATTGTCAGTGGCAAATCTACCTTGTGCATAATGGGTGCTTAAGCACCCACTACTACTGTCTTTTATGACAAACTTTACTATTTATGTATAAAATTTAATATTTAATTGAAATGTATTAATTGAGCACCATACTATATAGTAATTTTTGAGTTAAAAGAATTGAGCACTCATAATATAATTTTTTTGGATGCGTCACTGTGCATTATTAATGTGTGTAAGCATTACTAATCTACTCTAACTATTATTATTTTTATACACTCTATCAGGTGACATTTTGACATACACTTTGTATGTGTTAAAATATATTTATGTAAATAATAAATTTTTAATCCAGTAAATCTGACGATAATGATAAATTACGAATATGAACCTATAAACTTTTAAAGGAAAAATCACCCCATATATATATTTAAGAGACAATATTACGGGTTTTAAAGCTACTTTTAAAATATTCTTACTTATAACAGTTTAATTACAGGTTATAACAGATCACATTTTATTTAAAAATCAATTAAAATTTTACTTTATTAAATAAATAGTATTTTATAATTTTATATATATTATTAAATGATATAAATAAATAATCTACCATAATTATCTCTTACACATTTATAGGAAATTTACCTTGATTCTTGTTCCTTTTTTACTTTTACATGTCAAATCCATACCCCTAATGTCACCACGCCTCTTCTAGTCAGTAACCCACCACCCCCACGTTCAAAAAGTAAAATTTTCCGTTGTAACAACTACCCATTCCTCTTTCACCTCATCAATCATATTCCATTCAAATCGTTTCTACATCTCAATATCACCTCCTAAATCAGAAAATATTCAGTCTACAATCAGAAAGAAAGGGCGATTTCACAATATTAAGATTCAAGTTTTCAAGATTTTCGTTAAAACATGTCAGAAATCATAACATACTTCTAGAAAAAGTCTCATATTAGTAGAAGCGAGTTCTACGGTTGGAATAGAGCCTCCGACGTTTAACATATTGACTCAAACGCCACCGCATAACAAAAATGCAACTCCAGCGAAAAAGGTTGGTACTTCTCAAAATAAGAAGCAGATTACAGGAAAGAAGAAGAAAACTCAAGCAAAAGCAGATTACAGAAAATGAGAAGAAACTCAAGCAAAGAAAATTCAAAGTCCTTCAAATCAGAAGGGACAAAAGAGGAAGGGGAAAAGGGTGGAACCCCCTTCTGATTCAGACTCAAATTTTGTAAGCGAGAAAAATATCAAAAAAATAAAAAAATCAACTAAGGGTCAGTCATCAAAACCGTCCAAAAGAAGGGCAACAATGAAGAAGGCTTCAGAAATCTCAATATCAAAAGGGGCAAAAAAGTGGTTAGGGTAAATATTTTATTTTATTTATTTTTCAATTATTAAATTTAGTAGAATTTTTGTTATAACAGTTTATTTTTGCATATTATTTGTGGCATGAATTTTGTTTTGATGTTGACATGAAATTGTTGTGACATAAGCATACATATGTATAGTTACTATCATGGAATTGATATTAATTTGGTTATTATTTTTATCAAAAAAGGTATGAAGCATGTTTAAGATTGATATGAATCTGACTTAATATTAGTTTATGAATGTGGTATGCAGTATGTTTAACATTTGTATGAAACTTATTCAATTTTGGTATGAACTTGGTATACCTTTTAGCAGGAAAATTATCATTCAAAATCTCTCATTATGTCTATGAATGTGGAATGAAACATGAATAATATTGGTATGAAAAATGTCTTAATATTGATTTAGGAATGTGGTATGTAGTATGTTTTAACATTGATATGAAACTGATTTAATTTTGGTACGAAGTTGATACACCTTTTAGCAGGGAAGTTATTATTCAAAATCTCTCATATCTTTATATAAATGTGGTATGAAAAAGGAATAATACTGATATGAAACTGTCTTAATATTTGTATGAAGTTTGTCATCTAACTAATAT
>NW_006240300.1:9057-9812 GCF_000226075.1 Solanum tuberosum
GAATAATATTGGTATGAAACTGTCTTAATACTTAAAGTCATGCATCTGACAAATGTGCCTCAACAAGAGTCAAGTTCAAAGTTTGTATTTCTATCTTTTAGTGATTTCATCATAAAAATTAATTCACTTTATTTCTTAAAATTATTTTTCTTTTATTTTTGTTTCAGTGATTGTGGTATGTACACATGTTTATTTGTTGAATATATCAGCAATGGAGTTTTTAATATGAATTTCATTGATATCGATGCAAAGTATCATCGTCAAAAGTACGCCACAATCTTATGGCAGTACGGAAAAACAAAGAACGATGATGGTGCGATTAGTGAGAGTGAAGTAACTGAAACTGTTGCTATCAAATTTGATGGACCCCGCATAGCAAAAGAACATGCTCCGGATACCAGCAATTACCCTACACCAAGACCACGAAAATCTAATTTGAGATAGTTGATTGGAGCTTAGACTCTTAAGTATTAGAAGTTTTTTAAGTTTTGGATGATATATATTAGTTTTATCCTATTGTTTTATGTTTTGGATGATATATAATATTCACTGTTTTCTTCCAACTATATATAATATGCACTGTTTTCTCAAGTTGGATACTAACAGTACACAATTTGGATATCAACATTTTTATTGGACTTTAGTTTGAAAAAAACCTCATAAACATAGTACCAAATAATTCATATTCATTGTTAAACTTAACATATGAATTACAGATTGTCTATTATAATTCCGGGATACCAGTTATATAAAAA
>NW_006240301.1:0-855 GCF_000226075.1 Solanum tuberosum
GTTTGCAAGGCTATATTTGTTACGTTCGCAAATCTTATATATACATGCCAAGACTATTGGCTGGAGGTAGAAACATAATGAAAGAAAACCCAGAATATTGTGTCCACAATAGCCTCTATGAGTGACATAAGCACTCTCGGGACAAGGCCCCGACTATACCCAAACTGTACAACAAAAGTAAACATCTTCTGATATCCCCAAGATAAGATGGAGCTTACCAACTAATAGCTAAACCTGAGTCCTGGCGGGTGGGTCGATTAGAGTCCTTGCCTGTACCTGCTTGCACAACACAAAAATCAGCGTCCCCAGGCAAAGGGACGTCAGTACGAATAAAAATGTACTGGTATGTAAAGAGAAAAGTAAAATCATAAACATTTACTGTAAACGGGTAATAGAGATACCACCTAAAACTAAAACCCAAATAATCTCCATGGCTGACCTTTAGCCCCCTACTACTTAAATATGCATGGTTTGCTCGTATAATTGTATGTCGTGAATACATATATATATATATAGATGCAAATGAATGACATACCCAACCAAATGCTAGCAATGGTGGTGCTTTCCGGTAGCGAACCGGCATCATATTCGCCAACTTGTGGCCATCTGTGTCTCATACGTATAAATATAGGCAATAGGCCCCATACCTCCCGATTATATCTCGGGAGTAGAATGCATAGCATGTCATGTATTTATAACACCTATGAGTTACTGTTGTAATGTTGCGAATCTTGGCCCGTTTGTAGTCTTGTTCTCATAGCCCCATAATAACTTTCGTATAACATATAACAATCTCATGGAACTTGATATGTTCTTCCAAATAAGCTTGAAAAGTTAACTCGAATTTTAGAAGGA
>NW_006240301.1:897-9809 GCF_000226075.1 Solanum tuberosum
ATATTCATAACAAGTTTAAGGTGATTTACTTAGTTCCAAACTTGGTTCCTAGATAATTTATAAAAGAATTATTTCAAAAACCTAGTGTTCTAATAGTTTACATTTAAATTATATTTGAGAGTTTTGAAGGTCGTGAGCTACTTTAAAGTTTTTCTTTAATAATAACCTTAGTGGATTGCATGACATTTTAATTCACAACACCCAAGGAAGAATACGAATTCATACGTGCAGACATATAATCAAGGAAACTGATAAAATGACGTGTAGATGTCGAACACTCTATTTATTCGAACGAGTGAAATATCAAAATAACAGAATCATGAAAATAATTCAGCTGAGATCCCAATGCCTTTCACTGAAGGTCTTTCTAGCAAGAGAATTGCAAAATATCACATTCGGCGTTTTAGAAATTTCCCAGGAGTGGTGCTAAAATGAGGGACGTAGCTTCGCCTTAACATACCTTTTCAATGAATGCTCGAATGGCTGTAACTTCTTCACGAAAGTTTTCCTTACGTCTTAAACTTCACAAACACTATATATACATAACTGGTACACACCTATAAACAGTTCATAATTGTTCTTAAATCGGCAGTTTTGCCAAATGGCCTCAACTTGACGAAATGTCCGTAGAACTTCATAAAAACAATCATAAAGAGTCCCGAGATGATTACCTTAGTTAACCAAGTGTAAACCTTGAAGAAACACCAAAAACTACAAATTTATATCTTCAAAAACCTGCTCCAAATGCAGCTAATAGAAAGGGAAAACGATTACCACGTGTAAAGATCACGTTTCTACGCACGGGGGCAATCTTTAATGGTAGAAATCGTCGAAACTGACCTTCATCATGCAAGTACTACATAGGAACCTTCTCTTAAGCTTTCTTTCTGGTTTGGAAGTAAAATGAAATGTTTTCATGGCTTAAAACGTTGAGTAAGCCGACATACCACATTTTTTACCCGACCCGGATTCTGCCCCAGCAGCCCGTAGTAAAACCCACATAACTTTTAACTCCGATGTCGGTTGGATACGGGATTTTGTGCATTGCAAACTAGACTCATAGGCCTTCGATTTAATGGGTTATAGGCCTTATAACTCTTTGTATATTGGGAGAAAACATCCAAGACATTTGACCCAAAGTTAAGAAAATATTATTAGAGAAACTTCGATAACTTTTGCCGACTTTAGTTTCACTAATTTTCTTGACTTCCGAACGTAACATACGACCCTTGTGCTATTATAATACCTCATAACACATTATTCGTAGCATGTTTTACACTCATAGGCTTATCCACAAGGTATGGGACAAGTTAAACCTTTCTAACGGACGAAGTTCTACCCAAGCAATTTCTTTTATCATGAACTTTGTTTGAGGGGTTCCTTTTGACCTTAAAACTTTAGTTTAGTTCCTTGATATTTCCACCTACTTGCAATCTTAATATCCTCTGTATGATACAAGTTCATATACACCTCATATAACCATGTCATACTACGCCACATATATTATGCACGATTAGAGAAAAAGTACGGGATCTTACATTCTCCCTCCCTTATGAACATTCGCCCGCGAATGGATATAAACAATTCCTTGGTTGTATTTTTTTTCTCACATTACTTTATTTGCGAGTCGATATTTGTTACAGTCGCAAACTTGAAGTCACATTCTAAAAATTTTAACTACTAAGCTTTGCATAGCTATCTCGTAAAAAGACATATAAATTTCACCTTCAAGCTACTTAAAATATAACTAAGTCGTTGTGAAGAAATAATTGCCAATAATCGAAATGTGACTCACCTTAAGTCGTAAACAGTTGGGGGTACTCCTTCCTCATTTCCTCTTCCGGTTCCCAAGTCATTTCCTCGATGTTGTTATTTCTCCTTAACACTTTCACAGAAGCTACATCTTTATTTCAAAGCTTTCTTACTTGCCAATCTAAAATCGCTATTGGTACCTCTGCATAAGATAAATCCTTAGCTATACAAATATTTTCAATGGGCATAATACGTGAAGGATCTCCAATGCACATCCGCAACATAGAAACATGAAATACAGGATGAACTGCTTCCAATTCTGAAGGCAAATCAAGCTCGTATGCCACCATACCGATCTTCCGAATAATCTTATACGTCCCAACGTATCTAGGACTGAGCTTCCCTTTATTTCCGAATCTCATGATGCCCTTCATAGGCGATACTTTCAAGAAAACCCAATCTTCTACCTCAAACTCTAAGTTTCGTCGGTGAACTTCTGCATAAGACTTATGTTGACACTGTGTTGTATGAAGCCGATCTCTAATAAGCTTAACCTTTTCAATAGCTTGTTGGACTAGATTGGGACCTAGCAAATCTGCTTCCTCGAGCTCAAACCAACCGATTGGGGACCTACACTTCTGCCCGTATAGTGCTTTGTAAGGGGCCATCTGAATACTAGCTTGAAATATGTTATTATAAGAGAACTCGATAAGAGGTAGATGTTGATCCCAACTTCCTTTAAAATCCAACACAGAAGCACGTAACATATCCTCAACCATCTGAATAGTACGTTCTTCCTGTCCATCAGTTTGTGGATGAAAAGCAGTGCTCAGATTTACCTGAGTTCCTAGACCTTTCTGAAATGATCTCCCAAAATGTGTTGTAAATTGAGCTCCTCGATCTGAGATAATAGATAATGGAACTCCGTGAAGGCGAACAATCTCCTGAATGTAAAGCCTAGAATAATCTTCAGCTGAATATGTCGTCCTAACTGGCAAGAAATGAGCAGATTTTGTCAACATATCAATAATTACCCAAATGAAATCAAACCTTTTGGAGTGTGTCCATATTTATCATATCCCATTTCCATATTGTAAGCTCACTATACTGGGTTAGGCTTCTAGGCCTCTGATGCTCTGCTTTAACTTGTTGACAGTTGGGACATTCAGCTACCATCTCGGCAATATCTTTTTTCATGCCATTCCACCAATAGATCTGTCGAAGGTCCTGATTCATCTTCGTCGCTCCAGGGTGAGATGCATATCTAGAATAATGGGACTCTGAAAGAACATTTGTACGGAGTTTCCCAACTGTCGGTACACATAAGCGACCCTGGTATCTAAGGACTCAATCTCCAGTTAGCTCAAACAAGAGGTGTTGCTGTTGTGGAATCTTTTCCCTCAATTTCCTAAGCTCAGGATATTCATGTTGCCACCTTTTCACTTCGGTCACAAAGGAAGATTCTTCCATATTCTTAACGACAACACATCTGCCTCCTGCATCTACCAAACGTACTTGCAAATTAACTAGCTAGCATATGTCTTTTGTAATTCCAGCCTTATCAGCTTCAACATGACTTAGACTACCCATGGACTTCCGGCTGAGCGCATTAGCTTTGCCGGGATGATATAAAATGTCAACATCGTAGTCCTTTAATAATTCTAGCCATGTCCTTTGTCGTAGGTTCAACTCCCTCTGCTTAAGTAAATACTGAAGGCTCTGGTGATCGGTGAACACATCTATATGAACCCCGTATAGATAATGTCGCCAAATTTTTAGGGCAAAGACAACTGCAGCCAACTCAAGATCGTGTGTAGGATAATTCTGCTCATGCTTCTGCAGCTGTCTAGACGCGTATGCAATAACCTTATCATGCTGCATAAGAACACAACCTAGGCCAATTCTTGAGGCATCACAATAAACAACATAGCCCTCATTACCATCTGGAAGAGTTAGGACAGGTGCAGTGGTAAGCCTCTTTTTTAGTTTATGAAAGCTCTGCTCGCATGCCTCGGTCCACTAAAATTTCGTTGCCTTATGTGTCAATTTTGTCAGTGGTGCAGAAATAGAAGAGAATCCCTCCACAAACCTTCGGTAATGCCCCGCCAAGCCTAAAAAGTTGCGAACATCCGTCACATTCAAGGGCCTCGGCCAAGTCATCACTGCTTCAATATTTTGTCCATCAACCTTAATACCCTCACTTGTAATAACATGACCAAGAAAAGCTACTGAGGTAAGCCAAAAATCACATTTAGAGAATTTAGCATATAACCTGCAATCTTGGAGAGTCTGCAATACAGCTCGCAAGTGGTCTGCATGCTCTGCTTCTGACCGTGAATATATAAGAATATCATCAATAAACACAATCACAAATTCATCCAAGAATGGTTTGAAGACCCGATTCATAAGATCCATAAAAGTTGTTGGGCATTTGTAAGCCCAAAAGACATGACAGGGAACTCAAATTGGCCATACCTCATCCTAAATGTTGTTTTTGGGATATCAACTTCCCTAAATGCATAGCATGTAATGTCATGGATCTGTAATGCATTTGTTACCTGAATCATGTTGCCAATCTTGGCTCATTGGTACTCTTGTCCTCATAATCTCGTAATCACTTTCGTATCACATGTAAATATATCGTGAAACTTATATACTTGTAGATTAAACTGGAACGCTTAACTTGGATTTAGAAAGGCAACTTAAACTTGAGGATGTTCATGAAGAGCTTAAAGTTATTCACTTAGTATCTATATATGTTTCCTTAGTGGTTTGTAAAATAAAGTATTTCAGAAAAAACCGTACTTCAGTAGTTTAACCTACGATTTATATTGAAGAGTTTTGGAGATCGACGTTTTATTTTAAAGTTTTCAAAATTATAAACTAACGAGGAAGGAGGACTGATTTCAAATTCATATTGTTCATCTCTAATCTTTTTAAGTTACTACACCTAAAGAAGAATAAGAATATGTACACATGGACTTATAGTCAAGAGAATCAACAAAATGACATAAAAACGCCAAATACCCTATCTAACCGGAACGAGTGGAATAGCAACATAATGGAGTCACAAAAAATACACCAGCTGCAATATCAATGCCTTTCACCAAAGGTCTTTCTAGTAATAGAGTAGTAAAATAATATTTGATGAGTTAGGATTCCAAAATTCGTGCTCAAAGGAAGTACAATGCTTAGCCTTAACATACCTCGATTTGGGTCTTGTTGTATCAATATGGATTGTACCCCCCCTTCCTTATAGTATGTAGTCTACATAAAATCATGTCACACAACCATTACAGGCAGAATATTAACACGTAAGGGTCAAAGTAGAAATTTAGAGTTCACTAGCAGAGTGATTAGCTCGCCAGACCATTTTTAAATGTATGTTTCATTACCTTCTCTTCTCCAAATTAAAACCTCAAATTAATGACATAACATACATTTTTGCAGCAGCTATTAACAAGTGGAGGCCTACGCAATAGTCAATAATAACCAAATAGAGTATGACTGCATAACAATTAAAACTCGGCGTATCGCCACACCCCTCTTTTCCAACCCAAAATAACCATAACCAAATCCTAACCACGAGTCTTCAAACCATTAAATCCATAAAAAAATATATGTATAATACAGTCCTATAATTGTTCAATATAACCATAATAACTTGAACTCGCCGCTTCCAATCATCACTCTATATGTTCGTCCAATAATTACATTTGGAGTCATGTCTTTCTCTTCATATTCAATAAGGGCTTAAAAGGACAAAACCTAAACTTAAACTTGATGGAGCTTGCAGTACATTAAAATGTCTTGTCAATAACAAACAGTCTCCTTAAATGCAAGACATTGAACAATCTCCAGTTACGCCTCCGAAATAGAGGGCGTAACTGGCACTCGATACCCTAATACATCGAGTTACCCACTGAAACATAGTAGCCAAACAAAACTTGTGAGGAAAAAATATTAGGCAGCACAACCTCTAAAAAGTGAAGCCTGGATCCAGAGGTCATGACCTGAAAGAGAATAACCATACAAACAATGGTAGACAAACTGAATAAAATAAAGATGTACTATCTAGCCGACGAGGCCACAATCGAAAACATACCTACTAACACACACATCTACATATACATGCCAAGACTATTGGCTGGAGGTTGAAACATACAAAAAGAAAACCCAGAATATTGTGTCCACAATAGCCTTTATGACTGACATAAGCACTATCGGGACAAGGCCCCGACTATACCCAAACTGTAAAACAAAAGTAAACATCCTCTGATAGCCCCAGGATAATATGGAGCTTACCAACTCACAGCTGAACCTGAATCCTAACGGGTGGGTCGATTAGAGTCCCTGCTTGTACCTGCTCGCACAAAACAAAAAGCAGCGTCCCCAGGCAAAGGGACGTTAGTACGAATAAAAATGTACTGGTATGTAAAGCGAAAAGTAAAATCATAAACATTTACTGTAAAAGGGTAATAGAGATACCACCTAAAACTAAAACCCAAATAATCTCCATGACTGACCTTTATCCCCCTACTACTTAAATATGCATGGTATGCTCGTATAATCATATATAGCTCGAGAGTAGAATGCATAGCATGTCATTTCATGGATTTATAACACCTATGAGTTACTGTTGTCATGTTGCCAATCTTGGCCCATTTGTAGTCTTGTTCTCATAACCCCATAATAACTTTCGTATAACATATAAAAATCCCATAGAACTTGATATGTTCTTTCAAATAAGCTTGACAAGTTAACTCGAATTTTAGAAGGATAACCTAACCTTGTTGATATTCATAACAAGTTTAAGGTGGCTTACTTAGTTCCTAACTTGGTTCCTAGATAATTTATAAAAGAAATATTTCAAAAACCAAGTGTTCTAATAGTTTACATTTAAATTATATTTGAGAGTTTTGAAGGTCGTGAGCTACTTTAAAGTTTTTCTTCAATAATAACATTAGTGGAGAAAGAGGACTGGTCACAAGTAGTAAGGGTCTCGCGTGACATTTTAATTCACATCACCAAAGGAAGAATACGAATTCATACGTGCGGACATATAATCCAGGAAACTGATAAAATGACATGTAGATGTCGAACACTCTATTTATCCGAACAAATGAAATATCAAAATAAAATAATAATGAAAATAATTCAGCTGAGATCCCAATGCCTTTCACTGAAGGTCTTTCTAGCAAGAGAATAGCAAAAATATCACATTCGGTGTTTTAGGAATTTCCCAGGAGTGGTGCTAAAATGAGGGACGTCGCTTCGCCTTAACATATCTTTTCAATGAACATTCGAATGGCCGTAACTTCTTCACAAAAGTTGTTCTTTACGTCCTAAACTTCACAAACACTATATATACACAACTGTTACAAACCTATACACAATTCATAATTGTTCTTAAATCGGCATATTTGCCAAATGACCTCAACTTGACGAAATGTCCGTAGAACTTCATAAAAACAATCATAAAGAGTCCCGAGATGATTACCTTAGTTAACCAAGTGTAAACCTTGAAGAAACACCAATAACTACAAATTTATATCTTCAAAACCTTGCTCCAAATGTAGCTAATAGAAGGGGAAAACGATTACCACGTGTAAAGATCACGTTTCTTGTCACGGAGTTAATCTTTAATGGTAGAAATCGTCGAAACTGACCTTCATCATGCAAGTACTCCATAGGAACCTTCTCTTAAGCTTTCTTTCTGGTTTGGAAGTAAAATGAAATGTTTTCATGGCTTAAAACGTTGAGTAAGCCGACATACCACATTTTTTTACCCGACCCAGATTCTGCCCCGGTAGTCCGTAGTATAACCCTCATAACTTTTTACTCCGATGTCGGTTGGATACGGAGTTTTGTGCATTGTAAACTACACTCATATGCCTTTGATTAAATGGGTTATAGGACTTATAAATCTTTGTATATTGGGAGAAAACATCCAAGACATTTGCCCAAAAGTTAAGAAAATATTATTAGAGAAACTTCGATAACTTTTGCCGACTTTAGTTTCACTAATTTACTTGACTTCCGAACGTAACATACGACCCTTGTGCTATTATAATACCTCATAACACACTATTCGTAGCATGTTTTACCACTCATAGGCTTATCCACAAGGTATGGGACAAGTTAAACCTTTCAAACGGACGAAGTTCTACCCAAGCAATATCTTTTATCATGAACTTTGTTTGAGGGGTCCCTTTGACCTAAAACTTTAGTTTAGTTCCTTGATATTTCCACCTACTTGCAATCTTAATCTTTAATGTACGATACAAGGTCATATACATATCATATAACCATGCCATATTACGCCACATATATTATGCACGATTAGAGCAAAAGTACGGGATCTTACATTCTCCCTCCCTTATGAACATTCGCTCGTGAATGGATCTAAACAATTCCTTGGTTGTATTTTTTTTTCTCACAGTACTTTATTTGCGAGTCTATATTTGTTACAGTCGCAAACCTAAGTCAAATTCTGAAAATTTTAACTACTAAGCTTTGCATAGCTATCTCGTAATAAGACATATAAATTTCACCTTCAAGCTACTTAAAATATAACTAAATCGTTGTGAAGAAATAATTGCCAATAATTGAAATGTGACTCACCTTAAGTCGTAAACAGTAGTGGGTACTCCTTCCTCATTTCCTCTTCCGGTTCCCAAGTCATTTCCTCGACGTTGTTATTTCTCCATAACACTTTCACAGAAGCTACATCTTTATTTCGAAGCTTTCTTACTTGCCGATCTAAAATCACTATTGGTACCTCTGCATAAGATAAATCCTTAGCTATACAAATATTTTCAATGGGCATAATACGTGAAGGATCTCCAATACACTTCTGCAACATGGAAACATGAAATACAGGATGAACTGCTTCTAATTCTGAAGGCAAATCAAGCTCGTATGTCACCATACCGATCTTCCAAATAATCTTATACGACCTAACGTACCTAGGACTGAGCTTCCCTTTCTTTCTGAATCGCATGATGCCCTTCATAGGCGATACTTTCAGGAAAACCCAATCTTCTACCTCAAACTCTAAGTTTCGTCGGCGAACATCTGCATAAAACTTCTATCGACACTATGTTGTATGAAGCTAATCTCTAATAAGCTTAACCTTTTCAATCGCTTGGTGGACTAGA
>NW_006240302.1:0-7665 GCF_000226075.1 Solanum tuberosum
ACAATTCAACAATCAACACGTATCAAGTACATTAATCAAAATAATCAAACTCTTGCATCAATCACAGTTAACAAATATGTCAAACATAAGCATCAAATCATAATAATCAAACTCTTGCCGGAATCATTTCCCTTTGGAACAATATCATTAATCCGAACCATTTTCCATCGTCTTTATAACCTATCACTAGCCGTAAACAATTTTTCATCATCTTTATATCATATCATTAGCTGGAACCATTTCCCATTTTGTGTTGTATCACTAGTCAGAACCATTTCTCATTGGTTTTGTTCCACTAGCTGAAACAATTTCTCTTCAGCTTTGTATCACTAGCCAGAACTAATTTTCATTGATTTATATCATATCACTAGCAGAAACCATTTCCCATCAGCTCTTTATCATGTGACTAGTCGAAATCATATTCCATCGACTTTATATCACACGCCTCATCACGGTGTACAACAATCAATGCACATAAGCAAATTAGGTAGCGACCCGAACCGTCGTTATTTAGGAGAACAAAAATCTGGGAAAATTCTTGGCCATTGTCCCGCTAGGGCGAGCCAGATGCCTCTAGGGCGGCGACGCCAGGGAGGGATAAGTTGGCGCTAGAGCAGGATAGGCGAGAAAAAATGCAAATAATGCAAAATCCTATTTTTTCTTTCATCATAAAATACCTAATTTAGTCATAAAAACACCCTAGAAACCCCCAAAAAAGCTACTGCAAGCCTGGGAAGAAGGAAGAGAGAGATTCCTAGCATGAAGATTTCAATGGATTGCGAATTTCTGATCAAGATCATCGTCACAAAGCCCGGAAATAATAATCGAAGACCAAAAAATCCGTACAGCTGCTTGGCGCCCATGTAGGTTAGGTTTTATAAATTGAGTAGTAAAAATCTGAGTTCAGTATGTAATATGTGTAAATCAATGGTAGGATTCATGCGTAGGCCTTCGTGCACCGAAAGTTTTGTGATTAAATCCTAGAAAGAAGCCTTAGATGATGATCTAGGGTTAGGTAATGGTTGTGATTCTATAATTGTGAGATGTATGTTTTTTCTTGCTTCATTATGATACATGTACGTGTATGAATATTGCATTATTGATCACACTTGTTGTAAATGAGATAGATGAATGATGAATGCTAAGAATCGTGACTAATTTGTTTGAACTTAAGAACGTACTTGTGATTGTGATTGTGGTGTGTTGACTGGATTCGGTTGACACGTGCCGGCATAACTAACTTGGATTGGTTGCCACGTTCCGACATAACTAACTTGGATCGGTTTCCACGTTCTGGCATAATTATGGGATAGGTTGCCACGTTCTGGCATAATTCTTGGATGGGGTACCACGTTCTGGTATGCTAATTGTTTGAGTTTGGGTCCTATGAGATGACCAATTATTTGATGTAATTGTATGCCTTGAGGTTTGTGAAACTGTACCTTATTCGTAATGATAATGGATATTGTATATCCCGGAGTTGTTATATGGTTATGAGGGCTTATGTTGATTGTCCTTCTATATGAGCAAACTTCATATGTACCTTGATGAAAAGTGAACCGGAAACAACATACCCAACTGGGAGGAGATACAGTAGGAGGGAAGTCAATGTTTCAAGAATGATTAATATCCGAGAAAAAGGGGTTGTGTGTTGTAATGGCAAGGAAGTGGGGTAGCGTACGTGATGAAAATGCTTAGACGGATTTCACCTTGGAGAAAGGGATTTGTGATAGTGGTTAGAAAGCTTGACGTAATGTGCTATGTGGCCTTTGTGGGTGATATGAAGAGGAAGTATGGGTATGACGTGAGCGGTTAGTGGGAATGCTTATAGTGTATTTGGTGGACTTCTCAATGTGTTAGAACGGTTAGGCTATGATCAAGAACCTAGTAGTAGGTTGATCGAGAAGGTGGTTAGTAGTTATAGTAAGGGTGCTAGTGTAATTCTGAGGTATTCAAGAGAGGATAAAGGTGGAGAAGCGAGTAGTTTATTGTATGTTTCTGCTAGTTGATTTCTTATTTTATGCAGTGGGTGTCGGGTTGACCAATGATGCCTACCAGTACGCGTGTTTTGTACTGATACTACTCTTGCTATGTCTTTTGACATATTCTGGATGCAGGTTGGTGATGTTTCATTAGGTAAAGACGAAGAAATTCTCCAGCAGCTTCTATTTTCCTTCCGCATGGTGGGAGCTGTGTATTTTATTATTATGTCTAGTTGTACTCTTATTAGCTCGTGTAACTGTTTAGACTAGTTCCTTGGGGGTGTTAATTACTTATAAGCCTTAAAACTGATTTTGTTTTAACAGTTCTTATTTATAAAAAATATTTGGCACATTTTACTTCCGTTTTATTTAAGTTACACATATTGTAGCTATTGGGATGAGAGGGTTCTCCTACTTAGGTGGTAGTATGTAGGTTCTCGCACGGCCTGGTGGGTTAGGTCGTGACAAATTCACACCATAAGAAAGAGACAATAGCTCAAACAATTCAAGTTCACATTCATGCCGTCAAAGCATTTCATTAATCAATCAAATAGGGGTTACAACAAGGTAATTCACAAAACAATATGACCAACACATAGCCTTTTATTTAATCCCCTTTTTATTCATTAAGTTCAATCAAGGGGGACAGTGAACTCTTTAGGTGATCCCCATTACTCTCAACACACAATAAAGGAAAAAATACATGAATCCTACTAGAATACAAGGTTTGGGAGATCACTTACCTTAATTCAACTAACTAGTCACTCCAAGACTTGAGTCTTCCCTCCAGGTCAATGTCTAAAGCCACAAAATTTATAACAAACAAGTATTCACAATAATTTTTCGAAAATAATAATACCCACAACATATACTTTGGAAAACAGGTCAATCAACTCAAAATCTGATTCCGAAAATGAAGATTGAATATGAAATTCTTTACTTGAAATCATTACCCATGGCATTTGGAATACATTGGTGAAAACCTTTTCAGAAAAGGACTTAAAATCAGTTCGCAATCTCCATTTTAGTTTAGAACTCGAGTTCTTGAAAATCTTGTCATTTACCAATCTGAATCCCAAATTTTGATATTAAAATCCATAAATAATCAAAGAGAAATGAAGTTTTAGGATCAAATCTTTTTACCCAAAAGATCTAGCACAAGAAATATCTTCAAAATCACCTTCAAGAGTTTACCAAGCTCAAAAATAAAAAATAGGACCTAAGCCCCAAAAATAGCAGGTCAAACCCCCCCCCTCTGATATCACAAAAACGCCCCTGGGTTTGCAAAATTGAACCCCTTGAAAGTCAGGGTCTTCGCTTTCACGAAGGTCACAAAAGCGACCAACCCTTTGCGATTGTTATGGTCAGGCCACCTAGCCCTTCTCTGTCATGAAGATCGCGAAAGAGGCCATTCCTTCACAAACGCGAAACACAACAGATTCTAGGCACCAGAAAATCATCCAACTTTGAAAACTTCAAAGGATCCTCTAGATTTGTTTGGAACCTCATTCACGCAAATTATATAAGCAAATCGATTACTCGACATTTTAAACTCAATGAATATGAGGACTACTTAATCCAACATCCATGAAACCACGAGAAACTAACATACACCTAAAAGACCAAAACAAACTCGAAATCTCTCAAAAATGAACAAAGACCTCGCCTATGCCTTAAAATCATCTACTGAATTCAATAAAATTTTCAGAATTTTGATCCAAGCATCCGAACCCTGAATGTTGACCAAAGTCATTCCAAAGGCTAAATTATCAACAATTTCCAACTTAGGATCTTAAATCCTCAATAAGACTTTGAATTTTGAAACCGACGACTCTCACAGACCATACACTAAAGACCACTTTTACTAGTATCAGACTTTTGAGAAGAATCAAGTTCTTATATCTCACAGTCTTTTCTGTCTCCGAGTTATCATTTGAGTCAGACTCCTCCTTTCATCATGCTTCTTTTTGTGTCAATGTTTCTGTGGAACTATAACTCTTCTTCTCGCTTTTTACTTGTTTTCTTGATTTTGTCGGAATCATTCTTGATCCATTTCTTTATTTTTTCATTTATGTCCATACTTATTTTGGATACATGTGTAGAATTCAACTTCTTGTGATAATGCACCTTTGAACCATACTTACTGACTTGTTTCTTCAATCTTTGTAATTCATCAAAACTTCATAAACCCAACAAATTCCCTCTTTTTGATGATGACAAACAGGGCTGACTCAACAAGATTGGGGACCTAAAGCCGAACTTTAAAGAGGGGCCCTAATATTTTTAAATTTTTTTTTTCTAAAATAATAATAATCATGTATATATTTATTTGAAATCTACTTTTCTAGCCTTTTTAGATGTGAAATCATTGATTACTGTTTTCTAATAATTTGTTTTAGTAATTCATTTTCAATTGATAATATAGCTAATGCATTCAATCTCATAATTTTGATCTTAGATGAGATTTTATCAATTTCAGTTTCGAAAAATTCTTACCGCCGAGGCAACAGTTACAGGAATTGTTAGCATTATTCTATAAGCAATATATGCATTAGGAAAAGAATCAAGTCTTTTAATTATTTGATTGATTATTTCCATTAAATCATTATCGTCTACTTGCATTATTTCTCTTAATAATAACTAAAACTAGAATATATATACTTACTAACTAAGAATATCAACAATAACAAAAGTTCAGGAAAAATTATAAAATAAAGTTAGACTAATAAAACCTGGCACACGAATTTGATAAGTCGATAAAACAATATTGAAATAGTGTTGCGTTCCTTCAATATAATGATTGCTTGTTGCACTTCTTAAGATTTTGAAGAAGACACTCAAAAGCAAATTTTGTTCTTTTTTTAACTTGTAAGCAACAGTAAATCATTTTTTTTAAGGAGAGTTTTCAATATTAAGGATACAAATAATAAAATAGAGAACAAAAAAGATGAGTATAAGGTAAATAATAATATAAGGTCAAATTTTTAGGAGATAAATATGGAAACAAAATTTCCCACTTAAGGAAATTATTTTCAAAAAATGTTTTATTCCCTTAGAAAAGTGGGGAAAAGTTAGAAAAGTGGGGAAAACTAACGGTTATTTTTGTTTTTTTATACTTCTTAGATGCCTTTTTAAATATAAAATACATATAATTTTAATTCATATATATAGTATTTTTTTTCAAATTGGGGTCCCCCAAAAATATGGGACCCCAAGCGATGGCTTAAGTGGCCTAGTGGTTAAGACGGCCCTGATGACAAACAATGTTACATCCATTTTTACCTGTAGAAACTAAGCATACCACTACTAAGATTAAACACGTTAGTCAATGGGTTATAAATTTCACACCCCTTATTTATCTCCTTTTGACATCATTAAAAAGATGATGTATCCTTTATAGATTGACGAGCATAGATCCTGGTCAAACAAGTCATGGTGTAGATCCTTTCAAATGTACTTTTTGAATTCGAATCGTTCGTCTTAAGTATATTAGCTTGAAATGGGTGATGTATTACTTGCTCATGTGTTTTAATGTCCTTTAGCAAGTGCAACCAGGGTATCATAAGTGATTTAGGGTTATAAGAGACCTCTAACACTAAGTCAAGTTCAGAACTGTTCTACCAGCTAAGTTTTTCGCATTAGTTCATGCAAGGGTCAACTTCAAATGACCATATATTTATGCATATAAAGAACTGCATGGATCATATATAATCTATCAAATTAAAGGTCTATGAGTCTTCTTTCCAATGCCACCAAGTTTGCATTAACAGAAGTTTGGATTAAGAGGTTATGCCCACTTTACCGGACACTATCTTTCCGTGTGACTAAGGCAATTTCCCCGCGCTAGCGCACTGAGGAAACATCTATTGCCTTCTTGTGTGGTTGGCTGCGTGCCTAAGATGTTTTACACATGGGTGCATGTATCTGAAGTGTTTTAATAACCCTCCAAAGACGTAGTTCACCACCTTAGATCATAAATTTACTCTAGAAAGATAATTTTTTAAGAAACTAACTTCCTCCAAGGTTCATTCATTATCTAAAGTAAGATTTGACCATAGAATTTCATAATTCTTCATCTTAACACCAATTAACATCTTTTTGCTCATGTAATCCACAGGCTTTCAAGAAAATCCGCCTCTAAGGCTGATGTTACATCCCAGATTCAAAATAGAGGATAGCATGTTATAACTTCAAGGTTCCACCCCACAAGGACCAAGCATGGGTCAATGGGGAGGCACCAACGAAACTGCACTAAATAGTGAACCACGCCAGGACCCATGCCCCGTGGATAGGTCCACGGCTCCTGGTTGGGGCAGTCGTGGATGGCTCAGAACACACTGTCTACAAACGACTCTTGATCAGGAAAGACCGTAGGTCTATCCACGGTCCGTCAGTCGGAGTCTCGTGGGTCAGGCCTAGATAGTTAAATTAGGAACTCATAGGTCTTTTCTGATTTTTAATTAAATCAATGTGTTGTTGTTTTGCCTAAGTCTAGACGAACTGTATAAGTATATTTAACCCCAAAAACCCCTCATTCAAGTCATTTCCTCAAATCCCAAAAGAAAACCCTAAACTCCTCTAAAAAATTCTCTCTGTAGAAGTTGGAAAAAGAAGGAAGAAATTGGAGATAGGTTAAGATCAATTCTGCCAATCTTCAAGCTTTGGAGGGAATTGTAATCAAGGTATGATGGATTTTCATCCATGGAGTCCCCTAGAATTTCCCCAATTTAATGTAGAATTCCCCAATTCTAGTTAGGGTTTCTTCAAATGTTGTGGCTTATGATGATTGTTGATCCAATTGAGTGTATTATGATTGTTTATGATAGAATTAGTAGAATTACATATTTTTAGAGTTAAATTACATGTACACAGGCCTATTCCATGATTCTAACCTAAAATTGATATAATTGGGTTGATGTCATAAAGGAAAACTTTATGGGTTAAGGCTTGTCGTTATAGGATTGAGGAATTATGACTAGAATTGCTTTAGAATGAAGATTAGATGATAATCATGAGATATAGAGCTTTGAGAGTAAATCTTATGATATGAATTGTTGGTAGTTGAAAAGGAAAACTTTATGGGTTAAGGCTTGTCGTTATAGGATTGAGGAATTATGACTAGAATTGCTTTAGAATGAAGATTAGATGATGATCATGAGATATAGGGCTTTGAGAGTAAATCTTATGATATGAATTGTTGGTAGTTGATGTTCTTGTTGAGGAAGAGATACTTTCCATATGAATTGCTTAATTATGAATGTATGAATGTGAAAGGTTTACTCACATGAATGATTCTAGGTTGAAAGGATTGCTGACCTAAAATGAATCTAGACTAAAAGCTTATGTAATTGATTAGGCTAGAGGAAATTACCCTTGACCTCCACAAGTAAAGATATGAGGTGATTCTAATACTCCTTAGAATTGAACAGAGACGAGTACCCGCGATCTAAAAGTAAGTAAGGTAAGAGGCGAATACCCATTAGCCTTAGTATGTTAGTCAAAGAGGCGAATCCCCATGTCTTTAAAAGTAAGTATGAACGATATGATTATGTTGTGAAGAATGAATATCTTGGATTGTTGTGTGCTTGATATACCTTCCATGAGGTAAGTTGACTAGAGGCGGATGACCCAAGTCTTGACTAAGGCTATGTAAGGTTGCTTGAGAAGTACTCCTTTCTTATTA
>NW_006240302.1:7986-9808 GCF_000226075.1 Solanum tuberosum
TTATGTTATGGTATGCTAAGTGGCTTGTGTGAGGCCTCTCAGGGCTTATACGCCTTGTTACATCTAGGGGTACGCCTGGGTCGTGAAAAACTTGGTAATCAAAGCACAAGGTTTAGAATGGGTCTAGTATGTCTCAAGCTACATGTAGTAGAGTCTTGTTCATAAGTGTGATGCGCGCCACATTTATGAATGAGAAGCTATTAGATGTTTAGGAAACTTTACTTCTTCACTTCTCTAACTCATTCCATGGAGTTTAACTCTATAATTTCTTCTCCTAATATGTGCTTGATGGTTTTCAGGATTGGAGTTATAGAAGGGCTACAAAAAAGGATGGAGGGAGACAATGTTGATCAAGAGGTTCCTCCTCAAGTTCCTGCCCAAGCTCATCCTCAAGCACCGATTACCAAAGTTGAGGAATACCCTCAAGAGTTTATCGAGGAGGTCTACAAGGTACTTGCTATTATGGGTGTGACTTCGGTAGAGAAGGCGGAACTATCCTCTTACCACCTCAAAGGGGTTGCTCAGATTTGGTTCAATCAGTGGAAAGAGGCAAGGCCAGTGGAAGCGGGTCCTATAGAATGGGAAAGGTTGAAAACTGCTTTTTTTGAGAGATTCTCCCCTCTACATATGAGAGAGGCCAAGGTACTTGAGTTCATAAGACTTATGCAAGGAAATATGAGTATAAAGGAATAAGCCTTGAGGTTCACTAAACAATCCAAATATGCTCCTTTCATTGTGGCTGATTGTAGGGCCAAGATGAGTTAGTTTGTGTCGGAAGTTTCCAACATGGTAGTCAAAGAGTGCCGCACTGCTATGCTTGTCCATGACATGGACATTTCTTGCCTTATGGTGCATGTCCAATAAATTCAGGAAGTACAGCTCAAGGAAAGATCTAGAGAGGCAAAGAGAGAAAGAGTGGATGATGGTAACAATTCATATTCTAGGTCTGGTGTACGAGGTCGTTCAAGGTTTCGGCAAAAGTTCTCCGGGCAAGGTTCTACTAGTGCTCCTTCAAGGACTAATAATGAGAGGGTGTACTAACCCAAAACCTCAAAGGAGATGGTAATAGGTCTTCAATTCCTAATTGTGCTAATGTGGGAGAAATCATGAAGAGAAGTGCTTAGCGGGGTCCAATGCTTGCTTTGGTTGTGGGAAGACGGATCACAAAATAAGAAATTGTCCTTTGTTTGCTAAGAATGATGGAGATGTTCATCATAGGGCTCAACCCTACCCTTCATCCGGTCCGAGTGGTTCGGGTGCAAGTGCTCCTAAGAAAAACTGTTATTATGCTCTCCAAACTAGAGGTGATCAAGAAAGTTCTCCGGATGTGGTGACTGGTATGTTAAAAGCTTTCCATATAGATGTGTATGCTTTATTTGATCTGGGTGCTACTTTGTCCTTTGTGATCCCTTATGTAGCTATGAGATTTGATATGCTTCCCGATGTGTTGTTGGAACCTTTTTTCTGTCTCTACCCCTGTTGGTGATTTGGTGGTGGCAAAGAGGGTTTATAGGAGATGTCTCGTTTCCTTATCCCATAGAGTTACTCTTGTTGATTTGATAGAGCTTAACATGATAGATTTCAATGTTATCCTATGGTGGGATTCATGCTATTTACCTAGAAAATAATACAATTGAGGTTATTAATTCTTTTAAGGGAAAGTGAGTTAGATTTATCTTGTCAATAAAATAATAAGTTATCATTCGGAGGGTTCATTTAGGCTAATAGTGACATTTATTCAACAAAGAAGACCTAAGTCATCTCTCAATAAAGTCATCCTTGGACATGTGACATGACTTACCAGAGAAGTTCTAGATTTTAC